>NW_005187582.1:350324-354814 GCF_000239375.1 Pundamilia nyererei
AAAAGAATATGATGGGTGCTTTATACGAAAAGCTAAACATTATCTGAACACTCCAACACATCTAAGCAGCAGCTGCAGCAGGAGCCCGTGGTGCTAGCACCGTGGACAGCTGATTCCCCATCACACAGCGAACACGCCTCCACCCAGGCTGCCACTCTCCTTCCATGCCACGCATTGAACACGTACCTGAGTCTAGTAGAATATCTAAGCCTGAATATTTTCAGGAGAAAATCAATGTCTCCCAGTTTGTCTTGTTTCTGCTTCTATTGCATAAGTCACGATGGTAAAATCCAGACTCCAGGCTTACTGAACCAAATCACAATCAATCAGAATACTTCAATAATAAATTACACTGAATGTGACATTGAATCACATCACCTCCATGCATGCTGGACATTCACGGACCCACTCAATGAATATTACACAAACTTTGTGTCCTTGACCACGAAGTTTGTGCTGAAATATCTTAACAGTTATTACCTGCTAACTATACTTAGACTGCACTGTCATGAATTATAATAACATTATTAGCCTTTAGATTAGTGCAATCATTCAATGTCCTGTATTTGAATAAGCAATTATTAATATTTTACCATTTTATTTCCCTGGTACATGGAAATTATCACGCTAACTTGTGTTATTTTTATACAGAGTGTATTTGTTTGCTGAATAAATAAAGGAACGTTGCATTTAAGGAAGTCCAGCCTGTTCAGCCTCCTCTGTTTTACTAGGTGAGCTCAGTCACTGTGCATCTGAAGTCCAAATGTGATACTGGACAAAGTAGGTAACCCTCACAATGAATACATCCTGTGACTTTTTAAGAACTGCAACTCTGTACTGTTAGCATGCTAGCATTGTCTGTGGGACAATGTTAGCATGCTAATGTTACCTTCTGGACAAAGAACCATTGTAAATAAACTTCTGGTCAACCACAAGTTTAAATGTTGCTAGTTGGTTAAACTACTCATTAGTTTTTTTGGTTTATTTAACGTACACCAGCCGATAATGGTTGTAAGATGTTAGCAACCACATGCTAGCAGGCAGATAGCAGCAACGCCAAGCTCCTTTTCTTTGTGACAGGAAGTTGTGAACATGGCGTTCATAAAACCAACCAGACTGACGTGTAACCACACTGAGTGCAGGGTTTGCCACACTGGCATTGGCACACGGCGCCACGCGTGTTCATGACATTTGAAAGCCACTTTAATGATTAGAGAAGCAGTTTCACATGCATCAGGAGTATTTGCAGGGACAGTGTTTGACCTCACCCATTACATCCTGCTCAGTTTTCATAGGTCTACTATACACTACTACAGTTCCTGTAGGACAGTGATGGACGTGACAAATTTGATCTGTTTTTATTTCAGTGGCAATAAATCAGAGGAGGAAGTGTTTGATTTCACTGTCCAAAATAAATCAGATTAAATGTCTGCTTTGAAAAACTGACTTACTTGACCCAGACGGCTCTTTGTATGGAAGCATCTCGAGTTGCTGCTTTCACCACTGAAGCCTGGAAAACACAGTTAATATATGTTTTATAATTCACACACCGTCTCCCATCCTGCACCGGGACTGACTCTGCCATACGTGGATGAAATATGTACTTTTATTATAATGTTCAGAATTGTGATAAGTACCCTCCCGTCTGTCTCAGAGGGGCAGCTTGTGCATTGTACGTGGATTGATCGAGGTGCCCTTGCAAATTATCTGTGAGAAATCTTTTTTAAAGATTAATCACAGATAAAGCAACGCATCGCTGACCAGATCTCTTCATGTTTTTTCTCTTTAAAACGTTTGGTAGAAATTACAAGCACTGATTCATTATCTTCCCACAGGGTCTGCACTTAATTAAGCAGAAACACTCCCATTTACTGCTCTTGCTCCGTCTGCTGCCGACACAGCACGGCATCCGACAAAAGCTCCCACACAATGTGAAATCGTTGTGAAGCATCTCAAGGCTAACTCCACAATGAGATGCCTCAGTCAGCCAGGAGGGATTCAGGTCTGAGACTTCACTCTGCTGGAACGACGCTCGAACGTTTCTTTTCTTACAGGATCAGCGTGTTTGCTGAAGAGTGCTCACTGCTTTTGTCCTGCAGAGCTGATGTGAAGAGCTCAGGTGCAGCCACGATTCAGGCCCAAAGATGAGATAATTGAAGGTTTCTGTACAAGTTAAATTTAATGACTGGCGATTTGTTCTATCTCTGCTCAATGTTAAGCATGCAGAGAGAAACTCTATTATCACATGCACTTATGATGGCAGCGCTTTAAAGGGCATTAAAGCAACAATTTGTCCCACAGCTGAGAGTCAGCTGCATCATAAAGACACAAAGCTTTGAGGCAGGAGGAAGGAGTAGAGCTGTGAAATAAACACCGAGACAATAAAGAGTCCAAAATCACACACAAACAAATCAGACTGCCGCCCCTTATTGAACTTGACACTAATTTAGTTCACTTTTCAAGTTTGATTTTTCACTCATTCCACATGCAGTAAATATTCAGCACGTTCATCCATGTCCCGGCTTAACCACAGGGCACTGGAGCTTAACCCAGCTTCCACTGGGTGAGGTGGGAGAACACGCTAGAGGAGCGCCAACACAGACAGTATAAAACATGGATGGGGCTTCCAGGTGGGAGGCCACAGCCACAGCTCCCAAAAAACACTTCTAGAAAAAAATGGAGGACCATCTATGGTATGAAACTGCATGCTCATTGGCTAACGAGCTGTCACTCACATGTCGTTAGCCAATGATCGAACAAGAGGGTGTGAACCTCGGTGTTTGTAAATCACAGATTTATGTGATGAAAAATGATATTTTTCAATGATATTTTTTAATGCTCGTTGGTGGTATTCACAGAGTATTTTACTGTATTTTATTAAATATCCATATATATATACAAAATCACCATAAAAAATATTGCAATTTTATCCCGTATCAGTTTTTTCTCCATCCCTAGTGATGCTCATGAACATTAACTGTGCACAATAACCAGAGGAACACATTTCTGAATTTTGAAAGTAAAAACTTTTTCAGGCTTTTACAAATTAAAGGTCACTATGAACAAAAACAGAGAGATATTTTCAGTGAACCGTACAAACAGATTCGTGTGAAAATCAGCTCCAGATTATAGCTTTGGAAACAGAGGGGTCGAAATATCAGATACATTAAAACAAAAGGAAAAAGAATAAACATAAAAAGGAAGTTCGCAGTAATCAACAATCTCAAGGAAGTGAAAAGATTTTAGCTGGAAAAATATGATTTTGCTTGTGTTACTAATATTAAAAGCAAACGACAGTGGTGACAGCAGGCAGACAGCACAGTGTGTGTGTGGGGTGTGTGTGTGTGGGGGGTGTGTTTGTGTGTGATATTGTCCACTGGTGGTAAAAAAGCTGTCACAAAGAAAGTGACTGCTTTCACCTCACCTGCAGCAGACACTACCTTCTGATAAGTTCAGTGGTTACAGAATGACGAGTGACGTCCTGCCTTCCTGTGGGATAGCTCACTCATCATCACTCACTAGGGCTGTGCGATATGACCAAACTCTCATATCCTGATATAAAACATCTATCGATAACGATATAAATCACAAAAAATGTAATGTAATATTTTCTGTAAATTCTGTGAATCTCGGGTTGCTGAAGTGTTTCCAGCTGGGCGTCATGTAGCTGGAGTCGGGTGTTTTAACTGATGCATGAAACTGCACATTTTTAGACATAGGTTGTATCGGCTGCTGTTTTCTTTGTGAGTATTTATTACACGGCGTGCTGCAGGGGAAAGCCTGTTCTAACGTTTGAGTCTAAGGTTTATTTTTTAGCACCTGACGGCTCTTTTTGGCTTCTCATCCGTAAACACTCTGCATCTTTCACGTGATTCCGTTTATTTTGAAAAGTCTCAACAGGATCTTGAGCTTTATTGTGAAAGGTTTATGTGGAAAATAAGCAAGCGGACATGTGACGCGATGGTTTTACTGTCGTTGTTGCTAACGACAACCCATAAAAACAGGCGCTTGTCCGTCTGTAGTGTGGTTATATTAAATATAAGAGAAAGAGAGAACTTTAATTATTTATATAGCCACTACAGTGACCATCAAAACGGTGAAAAAATAAACAGTTTATTTTGTGACACCATGAAACAAACGATAGACATTTTTATATCGTCATCCGATACATATCGTTATATGGAACAGCCCTATCACTCACTATGTAATCATAGTTTGAATGCAGTGTACTTTCTTTTTAGCGTGACTCTTTGGCTGCAGGCTGTACTCTCTGCTCAGATTCAGCCTGAGAAAACAATCAGTGCAAACAGGTAATGACCCGAGCAGAGCAGAGGTCCTCAGAGCTGAATCCTGAAAGACCCACAAACAGGCAACAAATGAAGGCAGCTGCTGTAAAGGCCTGGCAGAGGAAAAGAAGCATTTTTTTTCATCCAACTGTTAAAATTGTGTGTGTGTGTGTGTGTGTGTGTGTGTGTGTGTGTGTGTGTGTG
>NW_005187582.1:354834-360205 GCF_000239375.1 Pundamilia nyererei
CTGTGGGAAGATTTTGTACCTGTAAAAACCCCAGAATGAAAAATAAAAGTCAGTCATTTCAAACACAACTTAATTGTTCGACTTAGAATCCACTATAACAGCGTGCAGAGCCAGTAATGTGTCACTGTCCCAAAGCTTAGGGACCTAAGTGTCATTTAAAAGTTCAGTTGCTGCTTCACCCGTTCTCTCTCTCCCTACAGGCTGATTTGCTGGCCACTGCTCTGCCAGTCTGTGATATCATTCAGCTGCACCTCCTGTCGTTTTTTTTCTCCCACCATCGGGACTCCAGCTCTGCGATGTCACTGAGGACAAGATGTTTGACTTTTACTGGATCAACAGTGTCTGTTTATTTCTGCGAGACAGAATCACTGAAAAGACTTTCAGGAACACCAGTGTGTGTTTACTCTCCTCACTTCCTTACATACCACATGCACAGAATCCAGATCTGTAGCTTGTTTTTGTCTCTGTCAGGCTTACAGTTCTTACACAGCCAAAACAATGTCATGAATCATGATTCACCTGCTGGTCCAACATATATTCTTCTGCACATGCAGCTTTCTTTACATGTCTGAGGCCTTCCACAGCTATTTAGCATGTTTGAACTGGACAGGTGAATACTTGGAGGTAAGTACTTGTCTACAAGATTGTGAGGATAAAGCCAGATGTCTGTCTCTGTGTAACTCTTGGCTACGAGCAGAGAATAATAACAGGAATGTAACCAATGCAGAGGCTTCTTGCGTGAAGACCTTGAAAAAGCCAGCAGCTGTGACATGACGCCGTTGCTGCTCGGGCCAAATAACAGGCTTGTCAGTGAAGCTTCTCGATACTGTCGGTTTAGCGTTCTGGCAACCTCCAGGGCTGAAAAATAAAGCCAACACGGAGGTGCCAAAAACTTCATGTCCTGGAGTTTTGGCTGGCTCCAAACGCGTTTCAATCTCCAAAAAGGCCCATGTTAACATGGCCAATTTGACAGCATTAAAAAGTTTTTTTTACAGCTCTGTACAAAGAGTGGTGTTGGCCTCTGTGGATGGTTTAACCCCTTCATAACAGCTCTATGGTTTCCCTCCAGAGCGACAAAGGAGTGCTGATACAGAGAGCTGTAGCTGCTAGCTGCCCCACAGGCCTCACCTCCACTCATTCAAGTTACTCAACTGGGCAGTTCACACACAGTACAGGTGGTAGTTTGAGTTTAGCAAGCATTTGATTGGTCTTTTGCCCAGCCCTAAACAGCAGTGTCTACATGTGTGAGTCACACACATACAGCTTATAGATGCAGCTCGCTGATATCGGAGCAGTTCCCCCTCTCATCCAAATATGCTCACCGTCACTGTATCCAAAACAAAAACCAACACGGCTGTGGCTAAGACGCTGAAGCTTCAAAGTACAGAGTGCAGAAATCTACAATGGGTAGGGTCACTTCATTATGTCCATCTTTTATATACAGTCTGTGATTTTCTCCAAACACTAATACCTTACAGTAGCAAGATCAGACTCCAAACAACTTGAACAATCTCTCCAAACAGCAGCCTATTTGCTATTATCTCCCTGCATTATATGTTAGCTTTGCACACCAGCTGCTGGTACTGCATGCTGAAGCAAACAGAGAACAACAAAGTGGATGAAAATAAGGACATGAAAGTGTGCTCACTGATAGCCAGTGCAGATATTCAGATCTGGAAATATTTATAAAATAGGCCCAAATGAAAAATATACACTTCTCCTTCAAAATCAAGCACAGTCAATATTAATAGTGACTATAGCCCACTCTGTCTGCATACTGTGAGCACTGAGCATTACCTGTTCTTCCTCTGTTCTCGTGGCCTGATCTCTTTCGGTCTCAAAGTTTGTGGCGAGTTTGCCGTCTTCACTGTGAATTTCCGGCTCAGCGTGATACTCTGAGGCCCACTCAATGTCCCCGTCTCTCCCCAGCAGGGATCCAGCCTCCAGTGAGCGTCCGACCCACCAAAGCCCCAGCCTGCCCTCGTGGAGACGTGAGGGGCCTACAGCAAAGCCACAGGGAAGCGACGAGTAGAGAAATGAAGCAAGAGCAGATGGGACGGGAGGACCGAGAAAGGCCATCGAGCTGTAGAGAACAATACGAAGCAGGTTACAGGCACGAGTTAAACCAAGGATAACGTTGTAAACTTGCAACGCTGTGCTGCACATATTTGGCACTGCAGAAGATCTAAGCGTCCCATGAACCACTTTCATTCCAGCTCACTTCCACCACTGTTTACAATAGCTTTTAAACAACAACTAATTTTTACACTACAATTCATTCTTTATTGTACTTCATTTGAACTCTACTTTTGAACGCTTATTTGGATCCCTCTTGAATTTTTGCAGAATACTTAAAAGTTCCTGCTGACGTTCAAGATAATTTTTTAGTTGAAATGCTGCTGTAGTTAAAATGCAGCCTTCTGACTGTAATTCCAGGGGCTCATCAAAACTATAGCATTAACAATGTAGGCATTATAGCTACCAAAAGAAAAATTCTTAAAGATACAAAACACCCTGTAAAGCTCAGCTATACCGAAAGGTCTGTAAGACAACAAGCTGTATCTGAAGGCAAGTGCAGCAAAGGTCCAGGAGAGGATCTCAAGGGATGAAACACATCACTGGACAAGGTCCATGGATTCTGCAAAGGATTTTTATCCAAGTATTAAAGTATCTTTCATATTTATAGCTTAATGTTGCTATATCTCAATATTATATACTAATACTGTTAAGTCTGTGTAAAAGGAGGGGGTATTAAAAAAGTTCAAAACTGGTTAATGCACTATTTGTAAATTATATTTCAGTTTTATTTCCATTTGCAGAAACCAAATATCATTATAACCATCTAATGCTCAAATATAGCTACAACCGGTCATTTCAACAGAGGTGGACTGACTCGTTTAAAGATGCACCATCAAAACTTTGGACTTTTTCTTTTCATCTTGAAAATTGTTGCACTGTTTGTAGTATTTACTTCTCACGTTGTATATTTGACTCTCACCTCTGATTATCTGAAAGGATACTGCTTTAACCTCCTAGGACGTGGCGTCCACATATGTGGACATCACATTTTGGGCTGTCTAGCCACAATGCTAAATTTTACACATTTAGGTGTAAACATGTTCACACGTTTGAAGTAGCACTCTGGACAAATGTTTCGTGTTTCGTGCGATGTTCAGAAATCTTTGACAATATTTTTACAGTCACAGACATACGTCTTCCTGCAGCTGTTAGCAGCATTTCAAATGAGCCATACTGCTCAAAGAGGCACAACTGGGGTTTTTTTTTTTTAACTCAGGACACCAAAATAAAGACACCAAATAAAGAGTTTTGCACATCATTTTTTAAATGTGACTTAGTGTTCTATCGAAATTTAAAGCGAATGTCCTCATATGTGGATATCAGTTTTCTCAGAAACTACATCAGGTTAAAAAAAAACATTCTTTGTTTTCAATCAGCCCAAATAGCAAAGAGAAATTAGAAATGCATGCCATGAAAGAGTTCGGGTCTGAGGTTGAGCAGGACTAACGCAGGGAACACGCATTTCTGGCCAACTGTGATCGCTACAGCTGCGCTCCTAGGTTAGCTGCAAAGCGTTTGGCTCAGTGTAAGCAGTGCAGTCTCATACAGCGGACCGTGGACTTGGTCCGTTCGTTCAAGGCACCTACGTTGCTGTGAAAGTCAACAGTAACTACTGGTGTCGATGTTTTACAGCCACCAACTTTTCAGCCCGCGTAGCGTTGGTTAGCTAACTAACTAGCAAAAGTCCGTGAACCACAAACGACTTTCGAAGTTATTTCTAGAATTATAATAAATGTGTACATACACAGTGAGCGGTCGCTATCTCGAACAGATAGTTTATTATAACACTATATGTATTCCGCTTGAAACTCTGGGAAAGCCATCGTTATCCAGCAAAAGAAAACATCAACCAAAATCCGCGTCTTCTATTGTCCGACCTGGAAACTCAAACAGTTCTTTGGTTCCGGACCGGAAACAAGGCTCCCTCTCTCTGTCTCTTTCTTTCTCTCTCTCTCTCTCTCCCCCTCTCTCTCTCTGGAATCTAATGTCCAATAATTATACTTATAAGCAATTTTTTTTAGTTATTGTCACACTTTTACTTTATATTTCAGTTTTTATATATTTATAAAAGTATTAAAATTATCTACTACATATGTTTATATGTGTTATATATTGTACATATTATATATTTTTTGTTTCTTTTTTGCGCTATTTTGAGCCAGGAAATAGTTATTTTTTTCTTCACTGTTTAGTGTATAGACTGGATGGCAATGACGTCTATCTATCAATACAGTAAGGTAAAAATAAAAATAAAAAGAGTAAAATTAGTCTTTAATTGCATGCACATAAAAATACATATCTATACCTCAAAAACGTAACGTTTGTGACATTTTACTAACTATTTTTTATATTTCTATGTTAGCTGTATAAATTCAGTCCTATTTGTCAGACAGACTAGGCAAAAACTGCTGATCATAGAGGGGTGGAAGGCATGATGAGAATCCATATTTTGTGCTTATCTGGATAATTTTGGGGGGCATTTGCAGAGGAGTATCCTTTACTTTAGATTTTTAATAATAAAGGCCTTGAGATGAGGCATTGTTTGTCTGATTGAGTGCTGCCCTTAACTGTCAGATTAAGGTTTTTGTTTGTTTTTATTTTTAAGAAAGAAAAAGAAAATAAATAAATAATATTGCATAAAAGCACACAGGCAAACATTTCCAAACCATTCCCATAAAGCAGTATGCACCATCTGCACAAAAGTATGAACACGATGAATCATTTATTTTTCAGACTAACCTGAATTTCAAAAAGAACTAATCTACACAAAAAAATAATCTACACGAATAATAACATTTAATAATCCTAGATAAAGAAGTCTCATTCATGACGTCCACACAAAGTATACTAGTCGTCTACAGGTAATCCCCCAGGTTATACCAAGGGGTGACGTTTTGGATTCCTCATGGTAAAAAAAAAAAAGAAAAGAAAAAAGGTCACAGCTGCAACTCAGAGCTGGCAGCAGCACCACACCATCTAGTGGTCATTCATATATATAGCTTGGGAGGTAGACAGTCTACATCACACGTTTTTCAGTTTAACTTACGCCACCATAGTTTCCCCAGTAGATGGATAAACTCCAAGTGGAGAGTGGATGAGGTTTGAAAAGAGAAGGAGGAAGAAGTCTTTTTAGTAAATGTAGCAGATTTGTAGCGATGTAGAACAGAACTATGGGATGTATGCACATTTCAAGATATCTTAGAATCAACATTAGCTATATGTGCAAAACTTTCATCATGAATTAATTGTGATTAACCACAACTAAGACCTCCGCCAAAGAACTCCAAGGCTC
>NW_005187582.1:362197-363575 GCF_000239375.1 Pundamilia nyererei
TATATGTGAGAAGCAGTCCAATGGAAAGATCGATGGTTTTGCATGAAGCTGTTTGGTGCTGAATGAAATGACGTCAGATCTGTTCATAATTTGAACTCCGACAAGCAAATCAGTATTTCTTATTGGCTGCAATCATAGTAACAGCTTGCTAAAAATAACAATTACAAACATTTTACCATTTCATTTTTTGCTAATATAGAAGTGCAAAACATGTTTAGAGCAGAGATGATTCATCTCAAGGGCGGCGATGTTTCTGTTGCTGGACACTGTTGAAAGAACCTTATTCAGAGACAAGGCAGCACTCACCACATGCATCCCACCCTGTTGGGTAAATACAAATTCACCATAATGTTATTATTCCCATGAGTCAGCTCTGTGTTATTTACCACAGAAACACTGAGCTCACTGTGACATCAAAAAGGTGAAAGACCTGTTTGTTGACTCTACCTGGCATGTTTGGGTGGTGACCTCCTGGATTGACACAAGGCTGACTGAATGAAGAAAAAAATGAACAAAATGAACAAAAACATTAGTAAATGAAACGTTTATTAAGGTTTTATAAATATAGGACAGTCTGGGCAGTGAGCACAACGTAATTTTACATATTTACCATGTGGAAAAACTGAGATGTGCTGTTGAAATTTCATTGCTTTGTCATATATTAAGATATTTCAGTGATCATGTGTAGCTAAATGTTTTTACACTGACACAGGGGGATTTTCACTGGTCTGTACCTCACCCTCGACATCCCTCATCTACAGCATCACACATGCAAATTTAAGACTGACAGAGTCATAAGAGAAACACCAACCCATTACAGGAGGTAACAACCAAAGGGTTTATTTAACACTGAGCAGAGTCACTACACACACTAAGACACTGAGTTGGTGGGTGTATTCCATAATGAGGCAAATGTGTGTTTATTTTCATTGTTACGTGTCAGGGATTCATATCCCGGAGCACTCGGCTTGGGTTGACGCTCTCATTTTCACAGGCACATGTGAAGCACACGGTTGGTTTTCCCTGATAGAGAAATGTCACTAAAAGACTAAAAACATCTGAGTTCCTCTCTCAGTAGCTGAATATTTGTACAGGCTCAAAGTTACCCTGTTCCCTTAAATGATCATAAGATGTAATTTATATATACATGCATGTGGAAATATGATTTACTCTCTCACCCCCGTTCTCTGCGACCTGCTGGAGCGGGGGGGCTAGGAGGAGGAGGAGTTGGCCGTCCGACTGGGGTCTGGAATGTGGGGCCTCCCTGCTGCTGCGGAGTCGGGGCGGTCTGCCTCTCCCCACCGCAGGGAAAAGGGTAACACCACCTGGGTCTGGGTGCAGTTCCCCCTCCAGGGGCAAGGGTACCTAGACCCGGTTT
>NW_005187582.1:365202-369454 GCF_000239375.1 Pundamilia nyererei
TGTGTGTGTGTCTGTGCATGTGTGTGTATTCCTGAGTCAATATACAACAATAACACAGTACATGTGAGGAAGCATTCTTTATAGTTTTTTCGTCTTTTTTAATCAAACCAACAACACTGTCATATAGACAACAATAGAAACTATAGAATAGATGCATTTTATTCAGTAAAAAAGATTCTATGTCAGAAACATGCACAGCTTTGAAGGTGAACTCTTGCTCTTTGGTTTATGCTTTTTAAAGAGGCACAGCCTCCATGTACAGCATCAGTGACATAAAACAAGTGTACGAATGAATGCAGTCAAAGTTGGGAAATAAAGAAACTGTAACGTCTGCAGCAAAGAGCCCCTGTGGTCCCATAAGGTGACATTTTTC
The DNA here is from genome assembly GCF_000239375.1 of Pundamilia nyererei. Classification (NCBI taxonomy): domain Eukaryota; kingdom Metazoa; phylum Chordata; class Actinopteri; order Cichliformes; family Cichlidae; genus Pundamilia; species Pundamilia nyererei. The sequence continues at coordinate 365,576 of NW_005187582.1, forward strand.
TACAGTGTGCGCCAGTTTATCTGTGACAACAGAAACATCTGTGACGAGTTATTCATCTGTGTGTTTGAACTTCAGCAGACTGTCCACGTCTGCATGACTAAAGGCTTTGACTCGCTGACATGGGTGCATTACTGTAATGCATAGGCGTACCTAATAAAGTGGCTGCTGAACGTATTTAGTATGATGAGAGAACTGTGCCAGAATGATCGAGAAACACCAAACACATAATGAAGTCTCTCGCACAGATGAAGACCTTCTCTGCAGACATGACTCGTCCACACAAATAAATCCTGTGTTTGCAGAGAAACATGGCAGCTGACGGGCTCCGTGCATTTCTTCTGACGTTACAGACATGAAACAGGAAACAGGCTCATTGTTGTAGCTCCGCTGAGAAGCTACGCACTGCACAGCTCGTGGCGGATGATTAATGCCTGAACATAGAAGAGAACGCTAAAACCAGCCAGCGTGACAAACTGACTGCTTTAGGCATAACATAATTAAGAAATAAAGCTTGAGCTGAGCAGAAGCTCGTGTGTGCTGCTAATGCTGCTGTTGTCTTGGACAATAGTTACTGGCTCAGTAATAAGGCATATTGGACCGTTGGCTGTTTGCTTTTTGTTCACTATAAATTCTTCCTTCTTGTCTTTTTTTCATTTGTCTCATCCACTGGATTTAGCTCGGCCATGCTTCATGTCCATAAGGCCTCTCTGGGCACCCAGAATTTTGAGATTTCATACAATGTCAATGATACACAAGTGCTGAGTTTTTCTTTACTGAATCTTCTTTCTATGCAGTAAGCAAATATAATATTCATATTAAATAATATAGATTTTTGGCTAGTTCTTGCATAACATGGATCGCCACAGTAGTTGAATGAACCTCTCAGCTGTATACCAACAATAAAATCACAGATAAATTCACAATATTACTGATTTATTTAATGAGAACTAGTGAGAACTATTGTGACTTTATGTCCTCAGTTTGTTACAAAGTCTGTTCACGTGACACTCGGAAAAACAACCCCGGGTCTAAATTAAACCACCTAACAGGTGTGATAGCACAGTCCCCTCAGTTCTAGTTAAACTTGGATCATTTCTGCCCAAACATAACCCAAAAGTCCAAATGACTGAACTCATATATCTTCATGTATGCGGCCTGTTAGGGATCACTCAGCTTTAGAGCTGTCTTACAAGCTCATGCCATTTAATTGTAACTGCACTAGTTACACTACTGTGTAAATCTTCAACTGACCCTCAGCTGAATTTGAAAAAGAAGGAATAACCTTGAACCTGCAGAAGTATCTCCGGCGTGCCACATACACCCACACGTATAACTTTTTGGTGCCTGACTTCATGAATCATGTTAACATGATTCCTGCACCAGCGTCCGTCTCTATGATAACATCTACAGCAGAACGTACCATCTGTGAATCAAAGTGTGCCAGCAATACTAAACAAAAATATATTACAAGACACACAATAACCATTAACAACCAGAACAATAAAATAAGGACAGGAGCCACAGAAAACAAAAATCACATTACCACGGTGTAGCCACTCCCATGTGTGTGTTCCAGAACATTGCCTCTAGAAATCTTCTTGACTTGTATAGAAAATTCATTTTTGTGTCCCATTAATGTTCTTTTGAAATAATAAATTGCTATTTTGACTCCTTAGCGACGCCTGCTGTTGCGTTCTGGACTCCTGCGGCTCCTCCTCTGTGCTCTCCTTTGACTTTTCACTGCAGCGCGGGAAAAACCAAACAAAGACTTATTATGAGAAATAACTTCTCAGTACGAGTCTATACAGAGCATGCTCACCATCAGTGCATTTCACTTGGGGCTCCTCCCACTGTCCGTCTGGTTGACAGCGCACCAGCGGTAGATGGCGCTGTCTAAATCCTGGATTGCATTGATAACGAATGATGGAGCCGACGGGGTACACCACCCTCTTTTTGCCAAACATGCAAGCATTGGCCACCTCCGGCGGGGCACCACAGGACACTGAAGGTAGTACCAGAGGACATCATATCAAACAATGTGTTTCCTGCAGTACGTATTTTAGGTAAAAAGCTAAAACATTGCTGCGTTAGTTAGCTCCGAGTCGAGTTTGTTTTTGCAACAGCCAAAATCCAACACGTTTGTTTTGTTAGTGTTAGGACTCTTTCACAGAGCCCAGTATGAGTCACACTGTAGGAAGCTTTAGCCAGCCTAATGCAAAAAGATAAACCTGCTCCACCTATGAAGGACTCCAAACCACTGGACATATATTCTACCATTCAGATATCTGCCTTGTATTGATAACCAGACCAAACAGACTAGACTAGACTTGAAGGATTTGCTCCAGAGGTTTTGCTGAGCCAGCCTACCTGAGCCTTTCTTGCAGGTGAAGGGCAGATGATAACTACAGGGTACATCATTCCACTGGCCGTCAGAATGCCAGATCATCACCACACAATCTTCTTCAGAGTTCACGTAGTTGTCCGGCTGGTTCGGCCTCCAGTTCTCGTATTGCTGAAGAGACGAGAGCAAACAGGTAAACCTCAGAGTGTAAACAGGACCACAACAGCTTTACCAGTTGTCCTGTATGTCATCTTTTACTGCTAAATTAGATTTTATTGTTTTGTCTTTTCTCAACAGCAAAAAGTTCAAAAAACAATAGAAGCATTAATCCATGAAAATGTTTCCACACATAAAGTTGAATTAGACTAAAAAGCATAAACGGCAAATTGTCTTTGAATGGAATCGCTTCATGCTCACAGCTGTTACACACTCGTTTTCAGACCCCCGCTCTTTCGCTACTCAGGTTAAACATGATATATAAGTCACTCGGATAACTTAAAAATGTAATTGTTTGCCTTTTTTCGGTGTTTTATTTGTTCCGGAGTAAATCGGTTTGGCTGAGATCAAAGTTATTAGATTAAATAAAACTTTATTAATCCATCGGGTGGGTTCCTCCAGGATTTTCACACAGCTGAATAAACAAACAGAAAACCGACTAAACAGAAGTGTGAGATGATCGAGAATTTACGCCAGTGTCCTGATATATTTTAGATAGCAAGGAGCAGACGGCTGAGTTTATTAAACTCCACCAAGACAGCGGTGACGCAAATCTGAAGGCTAGACCGTCCCATTTCACAGCCTCGCACTTCCGGCCTTCTCGGTCTTTGAAGGAACCTGCCCACGTAGACCGCGAAGGCCGGGTCCTCCGAAGGATGCAGCCGACGTTTTAGGAAACAGCTATGGTCAGCATCCTGACAGCCCAATGGACGAAGCTGTCTCTCAGTCTGCGTGTTCTGGCCCGGAGGCTCTTCAGTATCATTCCTGATGGCAGCAAACTGAAGACGCTGTTGAAGGGATGAGTGGAGTCACCTGTAATGCAGAGGACCTTCCAGATGAGGCAGGTGCAGTAGATCTCCTGGGGAGGGAGGCAAGAGAGGTCCCCACAATGCTCTTGGCTGCTCTCACTACCCGTTGTCATTTTTTCCTGCAGAACCCAGTGCAGGAGTCATACCACACAGTGATTCAGCTGGTGAGGATACTCTCAACTGTGCCTCTGTAGAAGGTGCTCATAATGGGGATTGAATCTCTTGTGCTTCTCAGTTTGCAGAGGAAGTAGAGTTGCTGTTGGTCTTCTCCACATTCACGGACAGGTTGTTGTTGCTGTACCACTCTGCCAGATGGTTAACTTCACCCCTGTAGTAGATCCCGTCGTGGGTCAGCAGAGTGAAGAGAAGGGGGCTCAACACACATCCTTGGGGAGCCCCCGTATTCAGTGTTCTTGGGCTGGAGGTGTTGCTGTCGACCCGTACTGTCTGCTGTCTTCCTGTCAAGAAATCTAGCAGCCCGTTATACAGCAAGGTGCTGATCCCCAGCAGATC
>NW_005187582.1:373946-395058 GCF_000239375.1 Pundamilia nyererei
TTTTCCTATAATACCTGGTGGGCCGGTCTCTAGTCAAAATGCCCGGGCCGATTTTTTGTCCCAGTCCAGCCCTGCCTAGAACTGGAAACCCTGAAAATGAAACCTACATACTAATAAATATAACCATGAAGAAATTAAACATCAGATCAGCTAATAATAATAATAACGCCAAAACGCTGGGTCAACTACCCAGCACCATGACAATGTTGCTGCCATCACACTCAAACTGTGCGTTTCCTTAGTTCAAGCACTGATAGATTTTTGTTCTGACCCAGTGTGAATAATATCCTGTTCCCTCAGTCCAACACGCCCACTCACCAGAGGAGTGCCGTCAGTCCACTGGAAGTCATTCTCTATGGTCTTGTCATTCAGCCCGATCCACTGGTAGTCTTGTGCATTTGCTGTGGAGACAAAACAAAGTGCCTCGATTCTCTCTCTGCTCCCGTCTCTCACACACATCCGATAAATACTCACCGTTGACAGAGTTCTGCTCCTCTGGGGAGATGATGCTGACCAGGTGGGCGTTGTGATCGCGGCAGCGCTGCTCCGCTGTCACCCACGTCTCTCTCTCGGTGAAGTGTCGGTAGCAGTTCCCCTGAAACTTAGTCCAGCCTTCTTCACACGGCTGCTCCTCTGCGGCCGCAACAGCAAAGAATGAGCACTGTGAGACCGCTCGCTCACTTCAGCGCACAGATTTCTCAATGCAACGCGTCTTTTTCAGGGCTCAGAGTTTAGATACGAAGTGTTCATTAAAGCTTGTTACTCGTCCACAACTACAAACGAGTGTGCTAAGTAAAGTTCAATTCAATTTTATTTATATAGCGCCAAATCACAACAAAAGTTGCCTCAAGGCGCTTCATAAGCGCCATCTTCTCTTCACTTTATTGATTTTTGCTCTCGGCTGTTGATGTTGTGAGTCAGTGAGAATCACACTTTGCCCTGAGTGGGTTTGCTGTTGTGTACAGTTTGACAAAGGGCAGCGTTTCCATCCTGACCTACAAAACAAACAACTCTTTACTGAGAGGAAAATCAGGCGTAGCATCCTGCTGGACAGTAGGGCCTGCCCAATTTCCACCTTTTACTGCAGCATTCAAAGGCTTCATTCACTCTGTAGCTCCGTTCTGTTCATTTTCATTTATGGGCCACTTCAAACAAATGACACAAAACACACACATTTTTCCATTTAGTCCTGTTTAGCTCTATTATAGCAGACAACTCTGGATTTATCTGAGACATCCACCTCTGAGATGCTTTGCCTGTCCACATACAACACGTCTTTAATAATGTAAATTATTTCTGTAATTAAGAAAAAACTCGCAATGTTGGATTTGGGCCTAGAAATCTCAGGAACGTTTCTATTTACACTGGATTTTATTCTACTGGCCTCCAGTAACACCGTGAAAACCCCTTTTTGGTCAGCACGTGTCCTTTAATCTGCACATGAAATAAATCTGTGGACCTGATTTTACTCATCTGTGCAACACTGCTACAATTAGAACCACCGCGTCTCACAGAGATGCACAGACACTGGTCCCTGCACAGGCAGGGCTGTGGAAAGTCCTCGTTTTCAGGTGGAAGAGCCTTCAGTTGAACCAAAACGCTGCTGGGATTAAAAAGAGATCTTATATTATTAGTTTCTATTCTAAGGTCCCAGTTAAAAGAAGAACTTGAATGAATGATCAGACCCCATCACACGATCAGTCAAACTAGCCCAACAGAGCACTTCCCTCTCACACTGTGGGCTGACTTCCTGGGATGTTTGAAAGTAAACTGGGAGGCAGAGCCTTCAGCTCTAAGGAACCAGCTCCCAGTTTGGATTGGAGACAGTTCTGCACACAACTGTTGGTCTAGTTTTTATTCTGAGCCCAACGTGCCTGCTGTCTCACTCCTCTGAGTTTGAACTACACGTGCTGCTATCTTCAGCTTTGTTTTGGTTAGTCTAGTTTATTTTGTGTAGTTTATTTTTAATCATTTTAATCATTTAAATGTTAATAAACTTAGGGACTCCAATAGAGACAGACAAACTCTCATTATTAATAAAGCTCTGTTAGGACTGGACCTGGTGAACAGGTTTTTTCCTGTTAAAAGGGAGTTCTTCCTCCCTCTGTCTCCAAGCACTTGCTTGTAAGAGACCACCTGGTTGTTGGGCTCGTTTCTGAATATTGTCTATGGTCGGTTCTTTCCCTTACACCTTACAAGTATCTTGAGATGACTGTTGTTGTGAGCTGGCACTATGTAAACAATGTAAGTGAATAACTGAAAGAAATTATAATAATAATTCACACCAAAGATCTGCAGGCCTGAGTGTGGACTGAAGTTTATGAAGGTCTAAAGAATGTTTTTCTGTACATTACGATGCTCTGTAACACGTTCACTGTTACTCTGGCTCACCTGGATGACTGCTGCAGTAAAAAGAAGTTTAGTAAATGTTTGCAGCAGTAAAACCACTAAACCATTACTGCCTCTCTGACAGAACACAGGCTCCCATTGCAAACCAGGAACATCACAGATACATGCCATGAGCCACCACAGCTGCTCACACAACAACTAATACTGCCATCTGCTGGTGATGCCTCTCGTTCTCTTGCTTCAGTTGTTTTTGAGGTTGTTAGTATTTTTTAGCTGAAGCTGATCTCATACCGATCTCACAGCGCTCCCCTCCGTAGCTGGGCAGGCATAAGCATTTGAAAGAGTCTACAGTCTCCACACAGGTGGCTCCATTGGCACAAGGGTCGGAACGGCACACATCTACCTCTGCAAAAAAGGGGGGCGGGTAACACTACTGTTACAGCGAGGTGTGGGGACGGGAGGCGGATCAGCAGGGTGGGGAACAATACCATGCAATGCAACTTCAGATTAGACTTACTGCACCTAGAATCATCATCCATGTTCCTTTGTTAACAGCTCTCTCAGGTTAGCATGTGCGAATGACATTGACATTTATATACTGAAATATACACCAAAATATCCGATTGTTGCAAGGAAGAATGATTCTAGTCCCTGCAGTAAGTTTATCTTTGAATCCTTTGCTAGTTGCAGCAGAAAAATCACCATTTAACTCCCAGCAGGATGAAAGCACATTTGTTGCAGCAGTTAGATTTAGCATGCATGAGCAGAGGAGGCGTGCTGGCATGGCAGACCAAAAACAGCACACAGGCTGAAGAAGACACTTGTGATGAACACGAGACACAGACGCGGTAAATCCTCAGAGCAGAGACGATGCACATTTGACAAACGGCCGAACGTGAACATCTGTCACACAAACACAAAGACCCAGAGCTCGACACAGAGAGACAACAAACCCAAGCAAAAATACAGTCAGGACACAACAGCAGAGAAGGAAAACAGAGACTGTGAGTCTGCTTCATGAACACTGACTACAGTTACAACAGGTTAAATGTTTATCTGGAAATAAACCCTCAGATAACAGGCTGATTAATGCACAGACTGCAGACCAACAACAATGTAACACATGCAGACAACAAACAGAAATGTTTCAGGCAAAGTCTGTTAACAGGTACTGAACGAAGCTGCTGTCAGAGAAGGAAATGAGAAACTTACCGTCACAGAAGGCAACGCCGTTCTCTGCAGTGCATGAAGCATCGCCACAGGGGTTCGGTTCACATGGGCCAACATGTCCTTAAAAACAATGCACACTGATTCACACAACACGTCCTCCATGAATGACACACACCAGCACAACTTAGAAAGACACAAGAGGCTTTGGCTTTAGGCATCTCAAATATCTCTAAGACGGAAAAGACTGTGAGATGAGCACACCCACATGTATACACTGACATTATTAATTATACAGATGAACTGCTTAAAAGGTATAAGTGTGACGAATTCTCAATATAGGAACAGAAAACCAGAAACACAAACCGGAACATATTTACCAAGAGTTTAAAACAAAACACAACACAAAAATTCTTCCACTGGAATTAATATGAGCAGAGGAAAAAACACAAAAGTAAGTATTAGCTCCATTAAAACACCAGAAAATTACAGTTAAAATAATAAAGAAGACAAACTGGGAACAAAACACAACCTGACACTAATAAAAACTGAGAGCTCAAGAAGAATAAACGTTCAATGAACCAGATCACAAAAGTCAAAAAAACAGCCAAAAACAAAATAGAAAAGAGATCCATGGAGGCAAAATAACAAATGAGACACGATGAAGAAAATATAGATAATAAATTCTTTAAAACACCAACAGCAAAACAGACAAAATGTTCACTGTGATGTTGTACTGGAGTGGAAAAGCATCACAGTGTGAGGCTGAGAAGGATGCAGCACATGCAGCTACACTGTGTATACTACACTGTATACGGTGTACTAAAGAAAGAGAAAGAAAGACATAGATTAAGAAGCATGTTGTTTCAAGTGTTTCTGTATTTTTTAAACTATATTTATTGTTAAGCTTCTCAAAAAACTGTGACGCCACGAGTGCAGTGATTGGTTGGGCTTACGACTTATCATCTTGTCAGCACAGTTAGGCTGAAATGTAAACACTGAGTCTGTGCTGGCATTGAAATTTTGCAAGATACAAGTAATGTAGATCCTGCGCAAGTTTCCAAAAGACGTCAACAAATTAACAGAAAGTGTACTTGTGAACTTATTATTTTTAAGGGGCCTAATGCTAAAATTCAAGTATTTTCTATTGTGCATTGATAAGCTGAGCCTCAGAGACACCTGTCATGGGTGAAAACCCAGCAATAACCAGAGTTTCACTCATTTAGCAGTTGTTAGCGGCAGCAAGGATTTGGGTTTGCTATGTGATCACCAGCCAGTCTCTAGGCCTTTACTTTTGAAAAGTAAAACTAAATACACACGACCAGCTGTTGCATGTACAGGGATAAAGGGATTCATATCTTACTTTTCCATCAGTCACTAAACTAAGAATAAAACCTTGCAGGTCACTAAAATCACTTCTGTTTCTGATTTTCTTCACTTAGTCGGGGTTAAACAGTTTCAGTGCACATGTAAAAATCAAACTGATATCCGCACTGCCTGTAACACTGACTGTGCAATATGTCAAGCTGCGAGTCGGCTCACAATCAGGTGTAGGAAAGTAAAAGAAATAAGACTTTATCACAGCTTTGGTAAATGTTCTGTTCTCATGTATACGAGGGATTTTTTTCTCTGCCTGAGCCCTTTAACCTGATGTTCCCTGACTCAGAAGACCATGGATGCATAGCTCCACGTAGAGTATCTGTAGAGCGGGAATCATACCACTGATGTTCTGATTGGTACCAACTGTACCTCCTGATCAATAAGACTTTAATATAAACGCCTTTTGATCATTTATTTAGTTTTTGCTCTCTTTAAACTTTGTATCTGTTTGTGACACACTTCAACATTTAACTGTTTCTATTCTTGACATTTAATGTCTGTGTTCATTTTTCTTTGCACACTTTGAATGTTAGAAGAAGATCATAGCTCGCACAGGTAAAGTATCAACAACATTTAGGCTGGGTGGTTCCCACTCACAGGGTCTCATTACAGCCACAGGCCCACTGGGTGGATGCTTCTGCAGCCCTGCCTTACTTAGTTTTTCAGTGCGCTTTATAAATAAAGTTTATTATCATTATTATTGCTTTGTTGACGGCACAAGTTAAACCATGCATGGAAAACAGTTGACAGGGTAAGGCAGCCGTTCCTGTAGTTTGGCATCAAATCAAAGAAGTCGCTTAGGTGAGAATGACTACGTAGACATGTAACGTGCTGCTAACAGTAAGTAGCAGCTAGCTTGGCACACGCTAACTTTTTCAGGTAACAATCATTCAAATCTGATGCACAGCTTAGTTTTTATTGCTGATGAATGATTTGATTTTTTGAATCCCACCAAGCAAAAGCAAGTATAAAGTTAACCATCTGTTTCAGGAACTACAATAAAACAACAGTTTCCTCTCAAAGGTGCATATTTGCAGCAGCTAGCACATCAACACACCACCACCACCACCAAAACACACCTAGTGGTTATGGTTATAGTGACACCCTTAAAAGTAATGAACTGAACATTTTAATTGGCACAAACAGCTACAGAGTACTTCATGCTGATTTGATACACTACCAAAGGACATGATATTTTAAATCCAGAGCAGAAAATCTAAATAGTGTCAAGAATATATTTACTAACCTTCAACAGGGCCTGATGTCTGAACAGAGGGTGGTGCAACTGTAATGGGAGGTGCTGCTAGTCCTGCCGGGACAACCGCAGGGGCCAGAGTTACAGGGACATCATCGGGGGTCTCTGGCACGCCATTAGGGTCCTCCTGTGGTCCTGTGGTGCTCTCTGTCACATTGCACTCAATGATGGGATAGGCCACTGGCAGATGCCTAGAAGGGCCTTCTGAAAAAGTCGTGCTGGCAGCAGATAAGTCAGAGTCTCCACTCCCAGGGTAAGAACCACTGCCACTACTACTTCCTTCTCCACTGTACTCCAACGGCCCCTTACCAAGCTCCGAAAACAGCGTGCCTGAGTCCTCTGGTGATGTGTTTTCAGATACCTTTGTCATTAGATCCTCAGACTGAAAGATAACACTGCCTCCTCCTCCACTTGTAGAGGACTCGTATGCAGAAAGTCCTGATCCAGACAGAGAATGAAAACTTGAGCTTCCAAATCCAGACAGATATCCACCACTTCCCTCTGCAGAACTGTAGAGTAAAACCCCAGACGCCTCCTCCTCCACTCCAGACGATGACCCTGTCAGCTCAGTGAACCCTGAACCCACCAAAGTCACACCAGGGAAAAATTCAAAGACCCCTTCCGAGGCCGAGGCAGTGAGGTCCCCACTGAGGTCCCCACTGAGATCACCACTGACGTCTCCACTGAGGTCCCCACTGAGGTCCCCACTGAGGTCCCCACTGAGGTTCCCACTGAGGTCCCCACTGACGTCTCCACTGAGGTCCCCACTGAGGTCCCCACTGAGATCACCACTGAGGTTCCCACTGAGGTCCCCACTGACGTCTCCACTGAGGTCCCCACTGAGATCACCACTGAGGTCCCCACTGAGGTCTCCACTGAGGTCACCACTGCAATCTCCATTAAGATCACAAATGAGAACGCCAGATCCTGAAATGTCCCCAGAGCCACTGAAGAAGTCTCCACTAAGCTCACTGTATTTACTGGAGGTGGTTGCATCAATCAGTTTATCATCTATCAATAAGATCTGAGCGTCTCCACTCCCTGAAAGCTCTCCTGACTGTCCACTACCACTTCCAGAGGAAAATTTGGATGGAAAACTGCTAGAGCCAGAAAACTCCTGACCAGTGACGAAACCAGAGGACATGTCTGTGGAAGAACCACTTTCTGTAGAACTGAAACCAGATCCAGACCAGGACGCATCCCCACTACCACTCAGCACTCCAGATCCCACATCAGATGAAAGGAAAGTAAGGATCTCTGTGCTTCCCTCTCCAGCTTCTTGAGGTCCTCCAGAACCTGAGTCCTCGCCTGAAGGAGTGGAGTCAGTGCCTGAAAAACAAATACTGATCGTGGACCCTTCTCCACTACCTGATCCAGAAACATCTGTACTACTGGGACCTGATTCTCCGCTGGGTAGGTCAGCATGCGCACTGCCAGCCAGGTCTCCAGAGCCAGAGGAAGGGAGGTCTCCAGAAGCAGAGCCATCTCCAGAAGTAGCCTTATCTCCAGAACCAGAGGAGAAAATCTCGTCTGCAGACAAACATGGCTGTCCAGATCCAGACGATTCTCCAGAGTGACCTCCAGATGTGTAATCTACTACAGAAGTGTCTCCTGAGCCTGAACCAGAGCCTGAATTCTCTACATTGATGGGAGGAGATATGGAGGGAACAGCTGAGAACAGAAATTGAAAGTTAAGCTTAGAAACAAACGGGAACAAATGGGTAATCCAGTCATGCTCTGAAGGGAACTCACCAGGTCGTAACAAATGGGTAGCTGATGTCAGATTTAGTAGAGCCTCCTCAATTTCTGTGACGTTCAGTCCAGTTTCATCTGCAATAAGCCGAACGTCAGCTGTGAAAATGTAAGTGAATGATGATCATGGTGGTTAAGAGTCAAGTATAAGGTATAAATCGTCAATATAAGAATCCCTGTTTGGGAGAAAGACAAATGAATTTTCTGTCCCCTGGTTGCCAAAATTGGGAGAATAGTTTAAAAAGCAAATGTGTAGTTAGACCTCAGAGGGTTAATGAATAGTAGAGACATTCAGAATTACCTCTGAAACAGTAAGCATCAAATCTGGCATCAAGTTCAGGATAGCCAGTCTGGTGATTGTACACAGTGTGCACTCCTATTTTCCCCGCTCCGCACTCCGCACGTGGATTGTTGATGGGATAGCGCACACTGCGATCTAGTAGCCAGCCTGCACGGCACTTGTCAAAGCCCATTTTCCAGGCAGCATAGAGATGTCCTGTGGAGGCCACTGTGGCGTTCTGCTCTTGACAGCTACGAACAGCCTCACTGTAAGTGAAACCTTCAGCTGATTCAATGTGGAAAACCTCTCCTGTGGAACAGATGACAGTGAATAACCAAAATCTATACAATATTACAAAGTCATAACTAAAACTTTAGGCTTTTATCACCTTTGAGCCCGTCAGTGTAGCAGTACACATCGTATCTCTCGTGTGCTGGCCTCAGACCGTAGGATCGAACCCCGGGTCGATCTCCCAGATCTCCAACACAGCTTTCTCGAGGGTAAGCGATAGGATACCTACACAAGAGCACCCAACTATAAAACCTGGTTTAAAACAGAAATCTCTTCACTTGCTCCAGAATAGCAATCCAGAATTACCTTACAGTCTGATCCAGTAGCCAACCTGCGTCACACTGCTGGTATCCAGCTTCATACGCTGCCTGCAGCTGCTGAGGCGTGGCGATTGAGCCTCCAACACTCTGGCAGGCTTGTTGGGCCTCGACAAAGGTGAAAGCGTAGCGGCCTGCAGCTGAACGGTAATGGAAGACCACGCCTGTAGAGGAATCAGGAGAGACTACTGTGGGTTGAAATCCTGGAACGTCATTATTAGGGAATCTCTCTGGTCCTTCTTCAGTTATTATAGCATGCATCAGCGGCTCATTTACTGACCGCTTGGAGGTATCACAAAGCCTTTGTGTGGCTCCCTGCCAACATCCGGCTGTGCTGTGGCTGACTGTATCAGATTAGTGACAGACTCGGTGATGTTTGGCAGCTCAGCCAGAGGCGGGTCGGTGGGGCTTTCTGTGTAGGTGAAGTCCACGTTAGTAGGCATCATAGTCTCCACCTCTCCGGCAGCCTCACTCTCTGTCGTCGTGCTCCTGAAGAACACCTCTGGGCTCTGTGTCACTGTGGTGACTCGCGGCACACCGCTGCCCTCTTCTGTCATGCCTGAGCCGTCTTCATCAGTCGATTCTGGAGGTGACAGAGGAGATGACGTCTAAAGGTGAGTTTTTAAAGAATCTTCTGGAGGAGCTGGTTTGAGCAAGCCACCTATAGGCCATAAGGTTAATGCATTAGCCTGGGAATCTGCCCTGGAGCCGTTTACCCAGTCTAACCCAGTCTAACCCTAGCCCTAGTCTTTTAATTAGGCCTTATCCACTCACAGTATTCAATGATACACATGTCATTGAAAAACTTACAATATGATGTATTATTTATATAAAATCCCAAAATGTCATGTCGTAGTCAAAGTGTCACAAAAAGTAATTAGATTGCTGTTACTTTCCCGTAAGCACGCTGCGTTACTAAAACCTGATTTTGTTTGTGAGAGTCTCTCATGACAACGACGTACGAGCGTGCAACGTCCGTGGTAACAGACGTGTGCAGATCAACAACGGATAATATGGAGTGCAGGAGAGAGTACGACCGTGCAGCGTTTACAGCGTGGAAGTAATCACATTACTTTGAGTTTGATTCAGTAAAAAGTGACACAAACATTAGCGTCTGCTGTTCACTCTGTGTGGGAAGAAAACTTCTTTCTACAGCGAAAAGTTAAACTTCAAATCTGAGCGAGCACGCTGCCACGGGAATGTGACATCCACAGAGAAACCCCCGGATCCTCCCACTGACATGACCGCTGTGGGCAAACCTCCACCAAACATTTTTTTCATTTGATTCAGTTTTGTATGATGGATTATGCAGAAAAAATAGAACTGGGCTGAAAGTTCTGTTGCTTTATTACGTAAGTAATAAAGTAACTAATTACTTTTGAATTACCTTTTTCAAGTAACTTGACCGACACCACCTACATGTTAGAACTACAGGAGCTGCTCAGTGAGGGAAACCCTTGCCATGAAGCTCCCAGTGCAGTTTTTGTGCTGATGTTAATGCCAGAGGAGCTCTGGGAAGCTCTGGGAAGCTGCAGTTACTGCGTCAGTGGAGTACTGGCGTGTTTTAGACACCATGCACCACAGCACTGGCTGACCTCTCTCTGTAACTTAAGTGGTCTGCCACTTTCGGGCTGAGTTGCTGTGGTTCCTATACACTTTTACTTCGCAAGGGGGAAGAAAGTTCAGCTGATGTGTAGCATTGGCGTCCTATTACAGTACTACACTCAGTGAGCTCTTTAGAACGACTCTTTTTTCACAGATATTTGCAAACTGCATGATTTTTTTGCACCATTCGGCCACGTGATGCAGTATTGATCAAGTGAATAATGCCACAGTCCCACATTTGACTGTGGCATTATTATGTCAGTGGCTAGAGACCAGTCAGTGACCTTCTGAATGGTAAACTGGTTGGTGAAAACCTCTTTACTTTTAGATTGCTGCAGTTGTTCGTAGTTTGCAGATAAGATCTCAACTTGTCTGCTAGCAAGTGTAACCGCTCACCCTTCGAGCGGTTATAAGACTGTAAACAATGGCACACAAACAGTAAAGAGAAATTATTGGCCTTCAGAGTAAAAGCTCTGTTCCACAGTTGCATCTTTTACATTGAAGACAAACAGTCCCTGTCTGTGGTTTGTGTTGGTGCAGCAAGCTGCTAGCAACCAAGGGAATCACCAGGAGGTTTCTGCTGCAGAACTGTCTTTCTGAACAGTGTCAACAGAAGGCCCCTCCAACTCTGGTGACAGGTGATTGATCACACTCTCTTGATCAGTGTGTGCAGGACATGACAATCCTACAGCCCCAGAGAAACCGTGGCATCTCTGGGGCTGTAGGATTCAAAGATTCAGAGGTTTGTACTTTAGTCTGTTTAGTATATGTAGGTTCTAGTAATATGCAACTGTTTCCTGCACATGTAAAATGTGGCAATACAAAGCTAGTGAAAGTACAGATGCACACTTGTGTGCTTTTATTGTGTGAGCGATACCTGTGTAACAGAAGGCGTCACAGCGAGACTCGGGAAGAGGATATCCTGTCTGGTTTGCGTGAAGATAGACAGTCCGTACCCCGATCAGCCCGCCTCCACACTGTGGCCTACGAATGTTGATGGGATAGCGGACACTCCTGTCTGCGAGCCAGCCAGCGTTGCAGACATCCATCCCTCCTTGCCAGGCCAGGTACAGCTGACCTGTAGTGGCCAGCTGAGCACCCTTATTAGAGCATGCCAACACAGCCTCTGAGAAGGTGAACTTCTCTGCAGTCGCAGTGTAGAAAACTCTGCCTGTCTCAGATAAAGAGCTTTGTGAGAAAAATAAAGAATACAAATCATGAAAGGATGAGTTTAAAATGCATTAAAGTGTACCTGTCATCTTCTCAGCGAAGCAGTAAACATCATAAGTCTCATTGAGATCCCTCACGCCGTAGGTCCTGACTCCAGGCAGTTCTACTTTGTCACCATAGCAGTTCATACGAGGACTCTGGATTGGGTACCTGTGGTTAAACAAAGTAATGTGAAGAAGAAAACACTGAAAACTAAACTCATGTTTGCTGCTGTACAGAAGTTTAACATGAGCACATTATGATCTGCTCACATTAGCTTTGTCCTTTCAGACCACAATTCGTTGATTTCATGTTTTTCCTTAAATCCACAGTAAAGTGTTTTAAAAACACATTTCAAAGAAGTTGAGAGCAGACTGGAAAATATGTCTATTTTAAGAAAACTCCCAGTACGACGAATTGTATTAACTGCTAAACATGCCCAGGAAAGAAAGGAGAGGCTTGGTGCTTCATAAGTGGGAATGGAAAGAAATAATATTTCTCTATAAACTATTACAAGTAATTTGGGGATATCATAATCTGCAGTCTTGCAGTCTCTGTTCTAATTTATCCCAAAGTTGTCATATCAGGTTAAGCTCAGGACTCCGTGCAGGCCAGTCAAGTATTTCCACACCAACCTCAGTCATCTTTATGGACCTTGGTTTGCGCACTGCTGCGCAGTCATGTTGGAACATTCCCCAAAACTCCAAAATGTCTTGTTATGCTAAAGCATTAAGAGTTTCTTTGACTGGAACTACGGGGCCAACTCCAGCCCCGCACCATAATCCCCGCTCACCAAACTTTACCAGCTCTTAATCAACATTTTTTTGATTAAGATGCCAAATTACAGTTTTTTACTGAACAGAAAAATGAGTTTTAGTCCTATGTTGTTCTGCTTGGTTAATTCTGACCTCAGCGCTGGCTTAAACTTAAGTTTAAAAAAGTGAATTTAGCCATTTTCGTTTTTGGCAGATTTCTCAAATATGTTTCTTTTCTTGCTTTTATGAAGGGCCATGTTATAAATTTTGGAAATAAAACTAGTGAGTAGTTGCTCCTTGGGTGGGTGCTGACCTGACTGTGTGATCAGAGAGCCAGCCAGCGTCACACTGGTGAAAACCGTCATCGTACGCCGCTTGGAGCTGTTCAGGTGAAGCCATTACTGCACTATTCTGGGTGCACGCTGCCTTCGCCTTTTCAAAAGTCAAACTGTAGCGTCCCATGATGGCCCTGTAGTGGAACACAGTGCCTGGAGAGACAAAAAGTGGGATAACAATAAGAAAGAGCGATGGTGTGATGTGACCAAAAAATCCATATAATTTTGGTCATTTTGTCAACACTATCACATAAAAGTAAAAAATCAAAAGAAAAGGTATCAACTCCTGCCTCGCAGACATCATGTGTCACTCATACCTTGAACCTGGACGTGCACGATGCTGTGGTTGTCCTCGATGTCGTGCTGAACCTCACAGCGATACACTCCCGTGTCACTGGAACGCAGCTCAGATATCCTGATGCTAGCGTTTGTCGGGGTCCCAGGATAAGCTACCAGCTGGACTCTGTCCTGGTACTTCTCAGTGATATGCACTTTCCCCCCCTGGGCAACAATGATGGTTGTGGCCTTTTCTTTAGTCACAAAGCTCCATTTGATCCGATGAGACAAGGGGGCAATGGTGGGAGCGCCAGGGTCGTCAACAGTGTGATCCTATGAGAGGCGACATCATTTACAAACGTTTTCGAGGGTTTATAGACACAAACATACGTACATGCATGTCAGGTAGTTAAAGTAATATGACAGGTTCAATCTAAGCTTCTGTTACTTTATTTGCTGACTAAGCAGCTGTACTGTTGTTTTGATGTCAGGTCTGCTGAGATTACTGATCTATTGCATTCTGTGTAGTGGTTAACACGTGTGCTCCTAACGCTAACGCTGAAGCTAATGATGTCATGGTGGCTAAGGCCTTCTTTTATATGGCACACAAAACAAAGGTGTAGTTTGCCATTTACACACCTCAAAGTGGCACGGTAACATCAGCGTTCCCCCCAGCAGAGGGCGCTGTGGACCCTCCAGGAGAATGATGACACTCAGTACATCCTCTGGGTCTGTGAAGGTCAGACATGCACACAGTGTAGAAAGACAAGACTGCTACACGCCAGTGCTGACTGATGAGGACACTGGAGAGAAACTGTAAGCTGCACTTCTTACCCATATAGGACTGCTGCTCATAAACATCATATGTGGCTGAGGTGACAGTCACATACAAAGCCATCAGCACCGTCCCCCGGATCATGTTCATCCTAAAAATCAAACAGGAAAATTAGCAGGAACACGACAGTGACTCGAACTCTTCGTCACACTTGGACGCTGATGTTAAATGCTAATCCTTTTTTTTATGTCCTACCTTTAGAAGTGAAAAAAGAGAACTTAATCTAAACTGTTGAAGAACAGGTCAATTAAAATGAGACCACAAAGGTATTATAACCTCAGTTTCTTACTTCCTGCAGTCCATAGCCTGAGTGTGTAAAACGTGCTGTACTGAGATGCTGTAGAGGCTGGTTCTGATCATTTATTCAAATGATCACAGAAAGATTTCAGGTTCTTTGTCTCTGCTAAAGACTATACTTATCATAATAATTCAGTAATAATAAAAATTACGCTGAAAATAATAAAATTACACTGAAACAAAAACTACTGCAGCTAATCTGAACTGATAATGGAAATTATAAACCCCCCAAATTTCATGTATAAATACAAAGCTGTAGTAAGTCGTCAGTCCAGTGACCAATATATTTGCATAGGTGACCTTTTGATGGGCGGAGCAGTGGAACCGTGCAGGGACTGATTTGTGCGTTTAGAATTTACATGTTTTGTTTGGAGGGAACATTTTACCTTCTTTTCTTGTTTATTTCAGTATTAATAAAGCTACTTTTTGGATTATTCATTTATTTATTTGAGATGTGCCAAATGCCACAAGACTTAACTTTACTTCTAAGATTTTTTTTATGTTCGCTGGAAGAGACATTTTGATTTTTAACATACTTTTTTCTTTAAATTTGTATTTGTTTGGCCAAGTGTGTGAGAGAGATACACACTGGAACGTCCTGGAAACGTGGTTACAGTGGAAAAAAGAAGCCAGTTTCTCTCTGTTTCCCTCCCCACCATTGTGGGGTTTTTATTTAAATAAAATGATGATTGTTGTTTTCTGAACAGAGGCTGCTGCTGTTCTGAGTAGATGAATCGCTGCATTTGCAGCGGGAAGAGGCTGCCGTTAAAACAGCACTATCATTTTTTCTGCTAGTTCAGCCAACATTATTAGCAAACTTGCTCATGAGCCAAATAAATCAATAAATGGCTCTTGTATAAACGATCGGTGAAAGGCTCAGCCTGTCCTTAAAGCTTAAACTGGCTCACATACAAATAGACATTTGATATTTTCTACTTTAATTATTTACTTCGTGCTTCATGTTTTCTACTGGTAAACTTTTGCTTTTGGCTTTTTGGAGGAAGTTGGTGAACAAATGGGCAGTAACTGCACGATCTGATTGGATGTCCAGATTTAGCACAGAATTTCACATAATGCTTTTTTTCTTTCTTTCTTTGAACCCCTAAAGCTGGAGGGTCGATGTCTGGGCTAAGTGACAGCTCATTAGCACTGAGTTTGTGTGAGTGGTGCTGGTGGCCAGCTCCACACTGCATTCATTCAGCCGCTGTGGTAAGGTCCACTCCCACAGAGACTGGGCCCATAAGACCAGATCTGTTCCCTGTGAAGCCTGTGTTATGGCAGCTCTGACGACACCAGGTCTGTGTAAACAGCACTGCGTAGATTCGAGAGTCCGCCCTTTCCATCGCGTCCTAACACTGCTCACATTCAGGCCGGAGACCGGAGTGCGACGTGATGGAGGGAGGCCAGTCAGGCCTTTGATCCTGGACAACGACTGAATTTATATTTCTTTACATGAGGCAAAACGTTCATGTGATGCACCAGGTGTAAAAATGTCATGTTTGTTACAGGTGAAGACTGTGTTGTTCAACCATGGGAGGAAATTAAGGTGTGAGATAGGATGGCTGAGCCCCAATACTGTGCTCTTCAGTGAACTAGCTGACGTTAAGTAATGTTCAAATATGGACTCGGAGTTCTGCTTCCAGGTATAGATGCATACAAGATGGTTTGGCCCACCACCCACCACTCTGCTTTACAAAGTCAACAAGGACAGTTTAAAATCCTTTTCCTGGTTACTTTTCTTTGACCTTAATGCTAAATGCTAATTGTAAAGGCTGCAGCTTCAGACAGATGCTGAATTACAGTAAACAATAAAAAAGGAAGAATTGATAAGTTTGATAATATTTTTGGTCTAAATGCTCTTTCATTTGCCTAAAAGCAAACACACTAAACTCTGAGAGTTAAAAACAGACCAGCTGACCAGAGAGGCTGTTCTCACACTTATACCTGGGCACGCATGAAAAAAGGGATGAACATGTTGCACTGTGAAAAACAGAAACACCAGTAAGAGCCGAAGAGTCAGTGAACTGGTGCTACTTAATGCCACAGTTCTTCTTCTGGTCTGAGGCGAAGCATCAAAAAATGAGCTTTAAGAAAGAGCGCTTAAAGATGTACATCCATGAACAGGAGTAATAAAAGGCTGCAGAGGCCATGAATGACAGCTGAATCATACTGAAGGAAACGCATCACCAAAAAACGGCAGCACATAAAAAAGACGAGAGCCTCAACCAACCCAGTGTTAGTGATGTCATCACTTGTTGTAAGCACGGTTATAGTTGTAACCAGATTTGTTGAAGCGTCGCTACATTGTGACAGCAACATCTTCATGTTTAGGTTTTTCCACAATTACAATCCTCACATTGATCCATTTTCAGGTAGGAGAACTATACTTCCTGAAACCTGGGATTTTTTCACAGCCTCCTCCATGCCACAAGCAAAAGTCCTGGAATAACCCCTGCCTGTCTTACACTGTGGACATAGCGATCTGTTATACTTTTGATTTGATTATACTTGGCATAACATCTGGGGTGACAAAAAAACTGTTATTCTTATTTATGGTCATGATTTTTTGTGTGTGTGGATGACTGAATGTAGTGTAAAGCGCGTTGGGGTCTTTAGGGACGAAGTAAAGCGCTACACAAATACAAATACAAATACAGGCCATTTTTACCATACTGCTGATATTTCAAGCAAACAATACATCAAACGATTTCTTTATTTCTGTAATTCTGGGCTAATACTTGTAACATTCTGAGCTATTTATATGTAATTTATCTCAGGGCAGTTAAATGTTTACTGTGAGATACTGTATCTTCCTTTAGTGATATTTTCTGTAATTCTTACAAACAGATATATAATGAAGACAACACTAAATACAAGTATGCAGATCAGCACCAGAAGGTTAAATAGACTTGAACTTATCTGGGGTTTTCACAGGTATAGTTTACGATGTAAAAACACAGAATTTGTTGTGAAAATAAGATTTAAGGAAAAGCGCCCAAATAACATATATGCATGAGTAAGAGCATCCATCCTTCCTCAGAAAATATGCCCGAAAAAGCCTTGCAAAAAAGCAAATTACTCACCTGTTGTAGAAAGACTGGCACACCTGTGGCTGTTAAATCCTTCTTCACGGTGTGCTTCTTGAGCTCCAAGCTGAGAGTTTAAAAGTCCCGGCGAACAGCAGGAGCAGAGAGCTCAGGATGCTCAGCTGTGTGCAGAGGAAGGAGCCTGAAACCAGGTCTGGCTGTCAAACCTCAGGGGGGGGGCACGCCACCATCAAGCTGCTCAGAATGAGGTCTGGACAGGTCTGATACCTGCTTTCAAAGTAAGAGCACATGGAGCAGATGGTGACTTCAATTGCTTCTCAGAGGCAGGATTGCTGCTGATGAAGTTTTTCAGCCACAGTAAAATGATTTTAGAAGAACTGATAAAAACTCTCGTAGTGGGATTTATCTCTGCACTCCAGGTTTAGTCATAATCACACATTTCACTGCATGGATTTGTTTTCATTATGAATATAATAGAAACATAAGAAGTTCATGTGATGATACATGGAAACCTATAAGCTGTCCCACATGGTTTTGGACAAGTGATGATGTAATTACTATGAGCCCTCAAAATGGCAAAAAAAAGCTGTGTTGTTGTCTTAAAATAATAATATTGGCATTACTATTCAAGTATGATTTGTAACATTTCAATCAGGGGGTCAGCGAGCTTATTTTAGTTACTTAACGTTATTGTATGTTCTGGAATTTAACTTGTGTCCAAAAAAGTGTCATAGTTATAAAGAAAGTAAAACAGAATCATGCCATGCTTTTATTTTGAAAGAACAGTGCAGGGTTTTTAAGGGGTTGGTTCGTGATTCGTTTGATGGGAGTGTAGAGGGGAAACGGGTGGAGCTGGAAGGATGTGCAGCATCCCACAGACATGGTGAAAATGACTTGGTGATATTCTTCAGCTGATGTTCACAATCAGACGTGTTCGGAGAGATGAAGTGACAGTAAATGCGAGGGTATTTCTGAGCCAAATATTTCACACAGCAGGATTTATGATAAAAAACTAAACCTTTAATCAGATAAAGTGAATAATGGCACCCTACAGATTCCTTATGGTTTTCTGCTGTCCTGACGTCAAACCTGGACTCATTAATGGACCCTGCCATCAAGCCTCACCCCCACCTTCTCTGTGTTTGATTTCACTCCTGAAAAAGTAAAAAGGACCTCTACACTAGGAACAAAGCTGCTCTTTCACTGCTCGTAGGGCAGAAATTACAGAGCGTTCACATGGCTAATGTGTTGGTGCCATTGACACTCATGATTGGGATCTAGCTTGAGTTTGAGTAATGATGGTAATACTCTTTTCCTCCAGCAACACAAATTATGATTTTAACAGTTTGCTGCTCAGGTGTATGAATGCTGTGATGGGAGGCTGATGGATGCAGAGTGGGAGCACTGGCCTGACTGGATTTGAATCTGAATGGTGTACTGTAACCAGACTGCCTGGATTTTGCTTCAAAGAGGAGGGGGAGGAGGCCCCGGCTGCGCCTGTATGCCCGGAGTTTCAGCACTTGTCCCTGTTTTCCATGTTTAGAGTTTTCCATTTTTAGGCTATTTATCCACAGTCTTTGGAACGAGGTGTGTCTACAAGTTGGGCTATTAATGCTGGACCCAGAGTGAGGTAAGATGACCAAACTGTAAGACTCAAGCCCTACGCTGGAAAACTGTCATCAACCTGAAGAAGCAGCTTTGTAATGCAGTGACATAAGAATAACGGTAAACTGTGAGTTATTCATGCACCTGTGGCTGTTACAGGCACATTATAATTGTAATTCTGTCGTCTCTGAGCACACACACACACACACACACACACACACACACACACACACACACATCATGGATCGATGACAGAGTTTCGGTTCAATCCTTGGGGATCAGGAGACATTTAACTTTATTCATAAGCTCCTTTCACTGCAAAGGCCACCTTAGACAGTGCTGTTGTCTGAGAGTTGCATGACACAGAATAAACCAGTTTGCTTTGTCTTCACCTCTCTGTGTATGTACGCCACTTTGCTGAGACTGAAATAAGACTGAGCACTCAAATAGAGCCTTGAGTGCTCAAATTGAGCAGAAAGCACTGTATAAGTACCAGGCTACCTAACATGTAACAGCTTTGTAGGAGGTGGTGATCTGTGAGTGAGCAGATCCCCTGTGGAAACAATCCAAACCTTCACACTCTACCAGCTGAGTTATACCGACTCTTTCTCAGGCAGAACATCACACCGTAATATTTCCCAAAGAGAAGAAAGGCCAACATGCAAGGAAAAAGCAATGCTTACAAAAATACCTGTTTATGTGGATTGGGCCTCAATTTATGCATGTGTGCCCTAACAGAGAAACGGTGAGACACTATAGTCTCTCATGTGGTGATTAAAAACACATTTGTATGGAGCAGCTGCTGTTGGTGACGCACTGGAGATCAGTCGGCAGGTGCAGATGGCACAGTGCACAGAGACCATGCCTGAGTCCAACTGAACGTGCCGGGCCCACCTTATCAAATGGTCACTGTACTCTACGAACTGGACTCTGCAGGTCAAACGCTCTTGTGCACTCAGATCAGCTGATCTGGGAGAGGGCGCTGCTCTGGTGGCGATCAGCATTGACCACGGTACAGATCACCTAGTGTGAGTCACTCTTTGTCTGTGCTGGTTCTAGCTACAACTGACCATGTCTTTGGTACTGGTTCAGTCCAGAACCAGGAGCCTCAAACCTTTTGAATTTGACAAACTGGAGAATAAATTTCACATTAATTTTTTTTAAATCACAGTTTCAGTAGAGCGGCTTTAGTTTGCAACTCCTCCTTGTTTTCCTGTGTTAAAGGAAATAGCCATCAGTGTTTCAGCAGGGAAGCCTTTATGAAGCTTTTTTTAGCGTTTGTTCATTTTTTAGTTGTATTTGTTTTATTCACTATGTGAGCTGATATTGCATTTCAAACAAAGAGCAAAGAAAAAGCTGATAAAGCTTCACCTGTCCTAAATGAATGTTTTACTTTAACACAGACACAGCTGTTATATATGTTTGATGAGTTTCGAGCTACTTCCATTTGATCTTTTGAGACCTGAGAAGCTGTAGTCAGGAAGTCTGCCCTCCAGTGCTTTTGTTAGAAACCCCCCCCCCTGGAGAACTTCTCCTGGAAGCAGAGCCTGTTTATTTTTGCTTGCTATGTGGAAGAGTGGAACTACAATAAATCTCTTGTTGGAGTCTAAAATTTAATCCGGTCAAACAGAACAAGTTAAATTTGATGTTTTGTGTTTATTTTTGGATTTTTTTAGGAACTGAGGTGTTGCAGAGTTTACAGCATCAAGCTTAAAAGGAAAAACAAACACCGGCATGAAGTGACTTTGGCCAAGGACTCTGTAGTCCACAGGAACACAAAGTGTTTAGTCAGTGGGAGAACATTTACTAAAAGAAAACTATGTGCACACCACATCAAAATAAAAGGAAACGTTTTATTTCACATTTGTGTGATCAATGGATCCCCAGTTTGATCCCGGGAGGAGTCCAAAACAGGCAGCCCAAAGTAGCATTAGGCATCTTCTTGATTATCTTCTTAGAGGGACGCTACCAAATCTGGGTCAGGCACATTTGATGATGATTGAACTCATGTGGGGGTTTTTTAAATGCAGTGCAAAAAATAAAAATACACACACACACACACACATATATATATATATATATATTGCCCGTAGTGCTGCATTAACATCATCTAGCAGACCTTCTGAGGGTACTTCACGTAATCTTGGTAACTGGCTACGGGGATCCAGGTTTCAAGCTTGGCCATCCGTCAGGCAGGAATCGAACTTGCGATCCTCTGTTCCAAAGGCGTGTAGTCTAACCACTACGCTATCCAGCTGGTGTAACATCCAAGGTGTAACATCCAAGAATACATTGGGAAGATGGCCCCAACTGACCGAGTGCTCAGTGAATACCTCGGGCAGCAGAAACCCAAGAAA
>NW_005187582.1:397431-399738 GCF_000239375.1 Pundamilia nyererei
AGCTTGAGGGATAGATGGAGACTGTTTCCTAAATCTAAAAATACTTTTTAATGTGTCATCATGACAGTGTAATCACAGTTTTGTCAGCCAATATATCATTTTAAACATCCAGCTACCTTCCCGTTTAAATGAGATTGGGTAGTTAATCTGTTTATGGTGTTTGTCACAGAGCTGCATGTCCTGTGGAGGACAGAGCAGACCTTCTTCTGCTGGGCCAAAATCACAGCTAATAAAACACAAGTTCCCTCAGCCAGACCACTGCTGGGTCCACTCCCAGAGTCACTGATTACTCTATCAAGGCACTACTGTTGAGACATGTGTCCCCACCCTTTACAAGAAGTCTTATAAGTGTTTTGTATGACTTTCTGACCCCAAACTCATTGAAGTGGGCCAAACAGGATGTGTTTACAGGTAGTGGCAAAATAGCTTAAAGCTACTCTAGCTTCTTCATAAAGGGAACCCTTTGGATAACTAGCACAATTTTCACCTGTATTTATTTTTATTTTATTTCTTTTTTTCTAGTATATGCAAAAAATATAAATGAGTCACTCTACCTGTTTAGACACAGGCACAGTAATGAATAAACATAAATGATTTCAGGTAATTTTATAACGATATCACTAATGGCTACCACAGACCTGATTATTCACAAATACGTTTCTGACCTGGTATTTTGTTTCGGCCATAAATGGCTGCATGTTTGGAAGAAAGGGTGGAGTGCTAAGCTATTAGCTGATGCTAACAATGGTTAGCAAGTGGTGCGTCCATGTAGGGTGCATGCACAGACACACATAAACAGAGTAGCTAAGTAAGATACAAATATAATGCTTAACTTTCACTCACCAAAAAGCAGAAATCTTCTTCCACAATATGTCAAACATTTGTTCTATAATTCATTTAAAAAAATCAACCAACAGCAGGCCCAGAGCCGCAATTTCATGGAAAAAGGCCTAGAAAACAGCTGTTAGCTAGTCTACACCCATCAAAGTGGCCACAGCTAAACCAATAAGCTTAACCAGTATCCAAATGGTAGACTTGTGAACTTTTGGGACAAATCAAATATCTTACCTTGTGTTATCTCGTAAAAAAAAAAATTCACCCGTTGAACAGTTTAAGAGGAAAACTACCTACTGAGGAGTGTTTGACATTTTAATACTAGAGTCTATGTGAACTGGTTCACTTTCCATTGGTTTACTGCGATGGCCAGAATCCTTATGAGAATGTTATAATGAAATTATAATAGAACAGATGGTTACTTGGTGTTTCTGAACAACAGTCAGTTAGTGGAATTAAACTTCTGAGGTGTCAGATATTTAAATCATTATTGGGGGATTTTTTAATGCTCATTTCAAGATATCATCTCTATCAGTGATGAACTGAAGCTTATTGTTGCAATCAACCTGTGCTATGATCTCCAAATCCACGGTAGGATACATTGATTGTGTTTTTCTAATAAAAAGAGGAAATCCATCATCTTGTTCAGCGACTTGGAGACAGGAAGCACAGCAGCAGCAGGCTGGTGTCCAGCGGCACAAAGACTGGATCTGCATTCATAATGAGACCTCTTGACGTGCGCTGACCTACTGCTGTAAGTCACAGAGAGTGTAACGCCCCTGACTTCGGCAAATGGAAGCCATATGAGGGTGGAGGGTAGCAGAGGCCCCCTCACAGAGGGTCTTTGTGGCAGACGCTCGTAGTAGTGAAAGAGAATACGATCATTTAGATTTATTTGAGTGAATGTGTGACAAAAGATATCTCTTCACCTGACAGCCCGTTTTACTCTATACACTGACAACTAAAAGGTAGTTTTATTTTTTACCAGCAATATTTGTGGATGTGGGCGCCCCCACTCCTCTGCACGTTCGCTTACAGAAGAGCCTTGTTACCACCCTGTTGAGCCTGCTGTTAATAAAATGCTCTTTTCATAGCAGTCCTCTGCAACCACCCATTGGCCTGGACACAAGTATGTAACCGAGTATCCCGTGGTTACAGGGTCCTGTCTGCACACAGTGGCTCAGAGAAACACTGACGTGACGTCAAAGCTGGCCCTCACATCAACAGCAGCGGCAGGACGGAGGTTTTGTTCCAAGAGTGCAGGGTCACCTTTTAAAAAGGCTGAACCTCTGAAATGAAGGGATTAAACATCTCTAATTCCTGGAAGGTGTTTTTAAAAGCCTTGAATTCAAGCTGAAAGTCTGCACTTCAATCACACCTTGATTGATTTAAAATTCGTCGCGGTGGTGCACAGAAGCAAAATCACAAAAAGTTCATACTTTTTAAAAAAAACATACAGTGGGGCAAAAAAGT
>NW_005187582.1:401176-412234 GCF_000239375.1 Pundamilia nyererei
TACCTCTGGTGCAAATTACTGACCTCTGTCATCATTTTAAGTGGGGGAACTTGCACAATCGGTGGCTGACTAAATACTTTTTTGCCCCACTGTATATGGTTTTAGATCATCTTCTGTATGTCCTCCTGTCCTGACTCCTGTTGGGTTTCATGCTTGATGTCTTCATTCAGCAGCCTTATGTGGAATTTCCATGTTCTCCATGAGCCTGGACAATCTGAGCAGTCCAATGCTCAGACTGACTACACAAAGTTGTGAGTGTGAAGGAACAAAGTTTTATTTCAGTACCTCAGAAAGTATAAGGCCAGCTGACGCTAGATCCCATCAGCAGTAAGTGCTGTAGAACAAGACACTGATCTCCACAAGCTATAAGAACCACAGAATATGAAAATTATATTAAATATTAGTACTTTTATTTACAACAAAATCAATTAAAAAAGAGACAAATGTTAAAAAAGCCCCAGTGCATGTAGCTTGCCAACCCAGCCAGACTCATGAGAAAGCAGCCTGTGGCTTCAGTGGTCCTGCTGGATTCAGAAACCAGCTTCCAAGATTACAGAGGAACGGGTATTTGCTAGATACTAAAACCTTGTAAACCTTGCCAATCACAAAGGGTTTTCCAGTTTTCCACTCGTAGATCAAACATGTTTGTCACTTTGTATTATCAGCCCACAACAGGCACCCAAAGGGCCTCTCCTAGAACCCTCTGTTAGGACAGGAACTGAAGAAGATCATTCTTTTTCCCATTCCCGTTTGTGAATTTGAGGCCTGAGGTCGAGGCTTACTGCTCCTAGTTCTCCTCTGTGTTTCTGCCTGTTGACCTGAGACCTGAAGTTTAGGGTGGGACCTTTAGCCAAAACTCACCTTCTTCCTCTTTGCCCTTACCAGCTCTGTGCAGCTCTCTTTCATACTTCTCATTATGGAGGAGTAAAGGGTTTGGATTCCCAGCAGTCCTCTTTCCCATTCCTGCTTTTTGAAAAGCAGAGGTCTGGGGTTGAGGGAGCAGCCTCCTCTAATCTCTGTCCACAAAAGGTACCAGTGGAGTGGGGAAAAGACTGCCAACAAGAGTAGTGACAGGAGCACGTAAGGCTACTCTCCTGCTGGAAGTCTTCTTCTGTGACAAGAGAAAGAGGCTGACCTTTATAGAATAGAATAATCCTTTAATTGTCCCACAAGGGGAACTTTGGGTGTGACAGCAGCAAGAAAGACACATATACAAAGAAACAGGACACAGAACAGAAACACGCACAATTTTTACATATTTACATCAAGGACAATGTTACCAAAAACAGAGTACTGTACTGTTATTAAATTAACTAAAGTTAAATACAGATAAGAGGCAACTCCTGGTTATAGTGTGAATCGGTTGATAAAATAGTGCCAAGTTACAGCGCTGACGTAAACATCTATGTTTGTTGGGAGCAGTTCTGATTGTACAGTCTGACAGCTGCAGGGAGGAAGGACCTGCGGAAACGCTCCTTCATACATCGAGGATGCAGCAGTCTGGCACTGAAGCAGCTCTGCAGTTCAGCAGCATTTATATGCATGGGGTGGGAGACGCTGACCATCAGAGATGTTTTTGAGTCCTTTTAAGTCCCCATCCATGGAGTTTTACCCAGAATCCTCGCTGGTCCAGTAAAAATAACCACTGCTTCAAAAATTAAAAACTATAGTAAATATCACATAATATTTCAATCTTATCAGACAGACAAAACATTTGTCTCCTCCTCTTAAGCTCTGGAAAAAAAACATAAAAAGAGTTCATTAAGGTAAAAAAAAAATTTAAGATAATTGACAAAAGTATTTGCTGGTCTGCCTTCACACACATATGAACCTGAGCGACATCCCCTTCTTAATTCATGGGGTGCAATATGATTTATTGGTATCAACGCTAGAGGACGCTAACGATCCTTTTTTTTCGTTGGGCTGAGTGTCCCTCCCTTGGCACACGTGATTTGTTTTTACGTTACGCCTCCCAGGAAGTTCGCTTTTCTGATTGGCTGATTCACACGCTCATCGGCCTATGTCAACCTGAGAAAAATAAAAAGATTGGTTTCACATGCATACTGTCAAGGGACGGAAGAGAGCCGATGGCAGTGGTAAATCTTCCAGTAACACCGTGAGTTCACACTTTTGTCCTGAAGCCCTGAGAACGGGAACGTGCTTGGCATGTAGCTGGTGTTAGGCCGATAGTTGCCGGGCTGGTTGGACTGTGCTTCAGATGCAGACAGAATGGCCTTGGGGAGACTTGTTTACATTGGCGAGCCAGCTAGCTGAATGCTAACATTAGCTAAATGTCAAAATGAAAAATGAGAAAAGTAACGGCACCTAACGATAATTTCTTCGCCGAGTGAGGCTTTTGTATTCAACCAGCTTTCGCGGTTTGGGGTTTAAATGTGGATATTAATAACGAGTCACGTTTATGTAGCCTACATTTCGGGACAACAAGTCCTTTTGGCATACAATGGTATTTAAAGTCGGACCCTTACATGTCAGGGGTCGTTCATGCGAGCTGTCCGTCAGTTGGCTCTCTCCCGCCTTGGGTGTTATATTCATGTAGTTAAACCCATCAGGCCTTCTTCCAACTCGAACCCGAGCCACTAAAACGTCTTTCTCCATGCTAATAATGCAATCTCTTCACGTAGTTAGTATCACTGTGTTTAGCTGTGTCGGTAAAGCAGGGGCGAGCAGGTTGTTTTTACTGACACACAGAACCAAGAACCGGTTTGGTGGAGCCCACTGTAAATAAGAAAACTATATTCAAACATATTACTTTCATTCAAATTGATTTTCGATATCCTGTGCTGTGCCCTTGTAACGATGATATTACATGAAAAGGGGCGCTGGAAATAGTTTTGTATACATACTTTCTCCACTATTGTGCAAAACTGGTATTTAAATCATTGAGGAACAAAGTAGCAACACTGCAGTGGAAAATTACAGCGTCAAGCAGAACTGCATTAATACAAGTACAGTGTAAAGTAAATGCAGAGCGAGCTATTTGCCAGTATAATCTTGGATCACAGGTCAGCAAAATAATAACTTGAAAATTATTCGAGTGGAGCACAAAGTACAACATATACTCACAAAATACAGTAGAGTAGAACTGTAAGTGTATCTAAGGTGTACTTTAGTACAATACCCGACTAAATGTACTTGTCTCATTAAATATGTCTAATGTGATACTGAAATTCATTTGTTTAGGGCAGAGCAGCAGCTGATGGTGGGTAAATCATCTAATAGCTTGTCTATAAACTGAAAACATGACCTGACAAAGGTCTAGTTTCCCCTGACAACAGACTGGCACGAACGACATCGTGTTTATTATCAGTTATTACAAAGAAAAGCATCAACTTCTCATATTTCGCTAGAAGGGACCAAGAAATATTTTTGCCCTTTTTTTCTTCTCTTCAGAAATTGAACATCAGTATTGTTTGCTGTACTTCAAGTGTCACCTGTTTAAGACATATTGGTTTATTCTTTTTTTTATAGGCTAACTTATTGGTAATACAATCAGTGTTACTAAGCAGCAGTTTATCTCAAAGCTTCCATACATAACCATCTGCTGATGGGGTGCAGGGGGTGAAGATTTGTCAGGAAATTTTTCAATTTATCACGCCCGCTCAAAAAATAAATAAAACCAAGTCAAGAGGAGAACATTTGCTCCCTTTATAGAGAAGAAACGAAGGTTTATATTCTCTTCAGCTGTGCTGCTGTCAGCAACATCAGCATTTGGCAGTAAAAAGTATCTACACACAGTCTTAGGCTTACAGTGTCGTTTAAGTGGTGTGAACCTCCAGTGTCGAGTGCCTTGGCTCCCCATTAAACATTTAAAGAAAGCTGGAAACTGACTGATATGAAAAGAGTTTTATCTAAACAGATTGGGGAGTCTCTAATTTTGGCAAATCCCAAAAATTAGGAAAATGGCAACTATGAAGAAACATAATAATGCTGAATTGAATTCTTTTGTTGGTTGCTTTGTTGAATTTGAGCCAGCTTCCTCCTCCCAGCCGGAGTTGGTGGTGCTAATACTTGCATCAGTATTAGAATTGCTCTGAATAATCTATTAATGACTTCAGTTCATTGCCCCCAAAACAAAAAGCAACAACAGTATTTTTTTTTAATCTTTGTAGATTTAAAAACGAAACGTATTCCCAGGCTTAAAACTTTCCTACATGTTTTTTTTAATATTCGGGGTCTTTACATATCACTGGTTGATTTGGAGTGTTCTTTTTATACAGGACCGTTATAGACAGTCCTGCTTCAGGCCGTAGAAATGGACTAGTTAAGGAAAATTGTCAAATAAATCAGTAATGAAAACTAAAGCTCTGTCACATTTAAAAACCTGTGTAAAATGAGGGGCAGCAGGGTTCAGCTCACAGCAGCTCGTTGTTAAACTGTGGAATTTAAACTAAGACTAAATCACCTCAATAGTCTTATGAAAAAAAAACAAAGGACTTGATGACCTTGGTGTTCTCAGTGGGAACTGCAGCCCTGCTGGTAGCTGGAGTAAGCAGGTGAAAGGAGCAGATTAATGCTCAGGCTCTCACACACTCATCCACTTTGGTATGAAAACAGTTTAATTTAAATAATGAAAGCGTGAGAGTGAATTTCAACAGAAATGCAGTATTCATCAAAACAGGCTCGACAGGTGCTGCAGTCATGCAAAGCTGTCTTTGAAATGTGTATCTGTGAGTACCTCTGTGGGTATCTGTTTGTGGATTATTATCTTAATATTTCATGTGTAAAATGTTCAAACATTGTCCCTATTTTTCAATTAGCTTAATTTTTGTAACAGTACACAGCTCAGTTTATTATTATTATTATTATTATAAAACATTACAAGGACACCCGGAAAATTGTGATTTTGTTTTTTACCGCATGTCCACAAATATATATTTAAAACCAGTACCCAGTATATTTTTCAATATAAGAAATGCTCGGAATACTCAGTTCAAATGCTTCTTTTTTCTTGAATGGGTTCTATGTGATGTCAGTAAGAGCTGATATTCCTTATATGGTCATCTGGGTTCACCCTGCTGTTTTAAAGTTTCCAATTTAAAAAAGAAAAAGCTGTTTTAAAAGGATGGTGCAGGCAGATTAAACAGAGTGTTTAAGATGGTGGCAAACTGAAGGGCATTATTACCATCACATTATGTCCAGTGAAGATCAGTATCCATTAGTATGGATTCCATAGTATGGTATACTATAATATAGTATTCCATGGAATCCATTAGAATGGATTATTGTGAGCATGCAGAACAACTCCAGGGGAGTCCGAGCTGCAAACAAGCTGTCCCTAAAACGATTGAACAACAACAAAATCTCTGTGACGTTCTGCTTGCTGTCGTGTTAATTAATGAAAGCCGTTGCGTAACAGCAGTGAGTTTTCAGGTCACTGGAGGCTTAAAATAAACAACCACACTCTGCAGAGAGAGCTTGGCCTTTTTGTGTGTGTTCCCTGACTTTGAAATCCTCAGGCATTTGTGTAATCGAGTACTGGTTCGTACTCTCATTGGGAGCCTTTGCAGCTTTTGCCTGAGTGACTGTGCCTGCTGCTGAAGTGGTTTGTTGTTCAGCTGTGTCATCTAGTGCGCCAGGGAGTAATGAGGAGTTGTGGTCTGCTGACGTTCCTGTGCCCGTGACCGGCTTATGTTGGGCAGAACAGAGCAGACGGCCAGCACCAGGCTGCAGCGTCACTTTAATGTGTAATCCAGTAATGACGAGGCTAATTCTGCTTAATATCGGGTGAGATTTGGAGCATTAGGCTTGATGTTAATTTTTCTAATAAACACAAAGTTGTTATGGAGCTGAAAGACTAAAATGAAAACATTTAAATCAAACCACTGATGAATATTGGGCCTGTGGGGGAATGAACAAAGGATTTAGTCAGTTTAACATGTCTGGATTCATTTAATAATCTTGTTTCAATGTTGGTTTAAAAAAAAAAAAAAAGAGTTTCTATGTGTTTTTGCGCACTCAGCAAATTGGCTTATTAGAACAACGCTTCCAGGACATGCTGACCACCACGAAAGTGAAATGAAATCATGAGCTAAACATAGTGTGACATTTATAACAGCTAATATTTGTAACCTGGTAACAAACAGACTACAGGCAGTGCAGATGAGCATTGGTCTGCACTGTGAAGCACAATCTCATAAGTGTAGCTTTCATGTTGTGCTCTCATTTGTTGCAGGACTGTCAAGTCTGCGTACAGATGGACGACGGGACCATCATTACACAAGTGGAGCCGTAGCTCGTTGCTGGAGACTCTTGTGAAATACGAGCGAGCTGTTTAACACGTGAGTTTGCTGAATGAAGAATGAAATGCTCGAGTGAAGTCGTCACCACGGAGGACCGGCCTGGACCATAATTTCCTACAGAACCTTTTATGCTGGAGTGCCCTTTGTTCAGTCTCGCCTTGCCGCTCTGCCTTGCCCGCCTTCGTCCACCGTCTCTGCTGCGTCGCCCCGGCAGAGCAGTCCCATCCCTCTCCCCAGGCCTGGCTCCGGCGGCGTGTTGGTGTACGATGGCGCGGCGGGATGCTGAGGGCTGCCGTGGGGGACTGTGATGTCAGAGCCCAACAGCCCGGGCGAGAGCCGGTGTGGCGCTCCCAGATTCTTCGTGGGCTGCGAGGACGATGAGAGCGAGGTCCTGGAAGATAGCATAAGGACAGATATGGAGCTGTATGAGGACGGCGAAGACACAGACTCGGTGGGTGACTCTCCCGTCACAGTTGATTGTCACTGATTAGTCAGCAGCAGGAAGCTCTAAGCTATCATGTTGTAACCATGGCAGCCGTATATCCATGGCTTTTGACCAGTCGATTACTTCAAAATAATCAAGTCATTGATTCATTAGGACTTAGCATGACTTTGGACGTAGTGATACTTGATGCAAATAGAAAATAGAGCTCTCCTTTATGTTAGGTTTTACAGTTTAGTATAATTAGCTAATTTCTTTAGCAGATGCATACATGTAAAGAGATGAGAAGTTTCTAAAAGCCACCATAGTTTGTATTTAGCTTCGATTAAATACATGTAGCTATGCATGAATTAGTGAGGTGGCCAGATGCTGACAGAGGATAGAAAGTAAAGTAAATTTTAGAACTTAATGAAGGTCACAGAGTTGGTGATATTAAAAATATATATAATTTAGTCTTTTTACAGATGCACTTTTAGAGAATTTATTTGCTGTTGATTTCAGTTAATGTACGTAGAGCCGAAAGTTTAACCGCCGTGCTCTCCTCTTCCTCGTTCAGCCCCCAGAGCGACAGATTGTTGTGGGGATCTGTTGCATGATGAAGAAGTCAAAGTCCAAGCCGATGACCCAGATCTTGGAGAGGCTTTGCAGGTTCGAGTACATCACTGTGGTCATCTTCCCAGAGGACGTAATCCTCAACGAGCCCGTGGACAAATGGCCTCTTTGTGACTGCCTCATCTCCTTCCACTCCAAGGGTACAGTGCCCTCCCCAACTGAAACACACATGCAAAAACACAACAGACTCGTTGTGCTTCTTGCTTCCCTGCTTCGTCACATATTGATGATGTTTGTGTGACGTAGCACACATTCTGCTGTGTTTATCATCTTATAAAGTTCCCAAGCATTCGCACACTGAGCTGAGTGGCTGTCTTATAGTGAAGATTATGGTTTAAGAGTCTGTTTCAGGTTTCTCTGCATGTTTGTGTAAAACAGGATTTCCGCTGGATAAGGCCGTGAGCTATGCCAAACTAAGAAATCCTCTGCTCATCAATGACCTGAATATGCAGTATTACATACAGGACAGGTGCGCTCTTTTACTGAAACTATCTACTTCCATCATTTGAGCTAAATACACGTGAAGAGAATCAGGATATGTGAAAATAAACAGCCAGTGCTTGTTCCTCTTTTTGTTTCTTCATTTGATTTTGACAGGAGAGAGGTGTATCGCATCCTGCAGGAGGAAGGGATTGATCTACCACGCTATGCTGTGCTGAACCGTGACCCCGATAAACCAGATGGTCAGTCTCCTGCTGATAACAAGTCACTACATATATGCACTGAGAACATTTGTGACGATGCAAAGAGTACATGTTTCAGTTAAAGGGCCTCTTTCAGGTCCCGTCAGGTCTCTGCTGGACCTTATTCCCCGCATTTGTTACAGAATTTTAGATGCTGCATATCTACTGTATATAGTTTCTTGACCTCTACTTGTTTAGAGGTCAAGAAATGAATGAGTTAAGGTCATATGGCTATTTGTTTTGTTGTTGTTCTTTCTGGGCAAGTATTAAGGAAAGGCTTTTAGAAGCAAGCTTAAGCATCATTTGCTCCTAAAAAGTAACTCCACAGGCTGTGGGAGTTCACCAAGGGAGTCGGGGCAGGTCTCACTTGTTGTTACAAAGTTACAGTCTGTTTCATGGTTGCCAATAACAGCGTTTCATACGTGATAAAAATGTTGCCACCATTAATTCTAAAACTTTAAAAAGCTCAGAAAAACAGCCCAAGCTCCCGTTGTCCATGCAGCATCCTTGAGTCTGTTATGTAAGGCTGTACTTGTGTTTTTCTTAGCTGAAGGATAAATATAGCATCAAATTTGAAGCAGTCACAAGTGTCCCATACTTAAGTGCTGTGGTATGTTGGCTCTGTCATCCAATTCCCGTTTAAACACAGTGACACAAACTCTCCTGACTGATGAACGGTCAGATGTCTTAAGTGTCCTTATCCTTGACACTAATGACTGTTTTTTTTTTTTTAAATGAGTGATGAGTATCACGTGGTCGAAAGGGTAGAGCTGCTTCACAGGGCGCTAGAGTAAACACGGCAAGGTAGAACGTCATGTGTGTAATATTGGGTGGTAATGAAAAGAGGCTGCGTGCTAAACAGATGCATTTGATCTGTGTGTGTCTGTCTCAGAGTGCAACCTCGTAGAAGGAGAGGATCATGTGGAGGTGAACGGAGAAATCTTCCAGAAGCCTTTTGTTGAGAAGCCCGTGTGTGCCGAGGACCACAACGTCTACATCTATTACCCCACATCGGCTGGTGGTGGAAGCCAGCGGCTCTTCAGAAAGGTCTCTGATTTGGCCCTTGTGGCTTTTTTTCTTTATAAATAAGCGTTCCATGCAATGTGGTTAAAGTATGGAAAGAAAGAACAAAAACGTTTTGTTGTTGCCAGAAGAATTAAAAAAAAAAACCAGTGTCAGAAATGGACCAATCAGAGAACACGAAACAGAGAGTGCATTTTATTGGCTCATGTATTGTGCAGTGTACAGTGCAGCAGCAAAGTATTCAATTTGTTTTTCACCTCAAAATGTTAGAAACAATAACCTGTAATGACAAATATTCACAGTCTGTTCAAGTACAGCCTCAGATCTCTTTTAGTCTGCTGTTACAAGCTCAGCGCGTTTTCGGGCAGTTTCTCCCATTCTTCTTTGCAGAACTTCTCAGACTCCATCAGGTTGGATGTGGAGTGCTGGTGCACTTTCATAGATGTTCAGTCGGGCATTCATAGAGTGGTCCTGGAGCCACTCCTTTGTTATTTTGGCCATGTGTTCAGGGTCGGTGTCTTGTTGGCAGATCAACCGTTGCCTGAGTCTGAGCCAGAACCACCACCATCACTGCACAGTTATTTATGTGCACGTAGCAGCCTGGGTTGGTTCCATTCACAGCCCTTCCCCTAAACAGCACCCCAACTCATGACACACTCTTGGTATAAGTGAAGCCCAGCCTACACAGGCTGTTTTCTCTGCTTCCCCTCTGCTGGAGGTGCATGTTAGAAAACTGTTTAAATATGCAAACGGCCTTAGCCCAGCCGGGCTCCGCGGGGCGTGAGAAAGGCGGGGATCGGCTTCGACACTCGCAAACAGCTTCTGCCATTTCCTGCTTGCAGGAGGTGAGGTCAGCCCCCCCTGAGTATGTTTGACACCCATCCAGAAGAAGCAGAAGGGATGGAGATGTTTCCCTAAGATTTTCAACCCTCAAACAGCTGGACTGGGCCAGTGAGCGACGTCTTAGGGGAGCTGTAGCTCATGGTGGGAGTGAAGTACCTCTTGCTGAAAGGCTGAGGTTCTTCTCTTAATGATATATAGCAGGGGTCCCCAACTCCAGGCCTCGAGGGCCGGTGTCCTGCAGGTTTTAGATGTGTCCTTGATCCAACACAGCTGATTCAAATGGCTAAACGACCTCCTCAACATGTCTTGAAGTTCTCCAGAGGCCTGGTAATGAACTACTCATTTGATTCAGGTGTGTTGACCCAGGGTGAGATCTAAAACCTGCGGGACACCAGCCCTCGAGGCCTGGAGTTGGACACCCCTGCTATACAGGGTTCATACGGGTGCTTTAAATCCTTGAATTGTAATATTGTCTTTTCAAGGTTTGAAAAGTGCTTGAATTTCAGATGTGGTGCTTAAAAGTGCTTGAAACTGTATTTCATTCACCACAAATAACTATCTGACTGAATAGTTTTCATATCAGACAGAGAGAAATAAGATGAGTCGCAAAGTCTAAAAGCAAAATTTCTCCGCCTGGGCTGCCGAGCGCCTCTGCAGATCAGTCTGTTTCAATGTGTGACCCCACCCCTCCCCGCACAGCCTGTCCACAGATTCATGGTGATGTAGCTGCTCCTTTAGCTGTTTGCTGTCTTTGCTTTGTTTGGTGTTTGTAGACATGGTTTATATGAGATTTTATCTGAGATTCAGAGGTTTCTGTGACACTACTTGTGTCAGCACTTTCTGACCTCGTGTTATAACAGATTGAACATGATCTCCTCCCTTTTGCCCCCATTTTTGGGGGCGTGGGTGCTTAACTAGTTAAAAAACAAACATCTGTCTCCTATTTTTTTGTGTCACACAGGAAAGAAGCCTCGATATCTGATGAGAAGACTTCTTAATTTGGCCTTGCTGTGTATTATTGTGGTGCTTGGTGCAGATTTGTTCACATTTTCAAATCTTAATTTTTAAGAGAAATGTGTTTGAGTTTGTACACTAGCGAGTGCATATCAGAATCAGAATCGTGTTTATTGGCCAAGTATATGTGCAGACACATACAGGGAATTTGGTTCCGGTAGATGGAGGCTCTCAAGCACAG
>NW_005187582.1:413525-442764 GCF_000239375.1 Pundamilia nyererei
ATTTCCTTTTTCAGTTTTTGTCTGTGGTGCATTTTTCAGTTTTAACAAAATTGGAACAAAGGACATTTAAGTCGACGTAAAATGATTTAATTTTGACATGGCCTTACTGGGGTGATGCTAAGTGAAACATGCATTCTTTTTTTTGGGTAATGTGCTGGAAAAGCTTCAAAATGGACATTGAAAGTGCTTAAAAAGTGCTTGAATTTGACCCTGAAAAATGCGTATGAACCTTGGATATGGGACTACTGCTGCTCATCAGTAATTGCATTGTCTTTGATCCATGGCAGCATTGTCAAACACAGTGTGGCCTTTAATTTAGAGTTTGATGGGTTTTATGGAAACCATGCAGAGGTGAACCTCATTAACAGAGAGCGGCCACTCAGCAACTCTCTGGGTTTTGTAGATTGGGAGCCGGAGCAGCGTCTACTCGCCAGAGAGCAGCGTGAGGAAGACGGGCTCTTACATCTATGAAGAGTTCATGCCAACAGATGGCACAGATGTTAAGGTAGAGTATTTGTCACAGAGTACATGGTAGATAAAATATGTGCAAAGAACACTTTGTTAATGCTAATAAAGCACCTGTAGAAAGGATTTCATCAACTGTCACGTTAATCCACATTAACCTGAACTGTGCTGGTGTGTTCAGTAAAACCGCTGATATGATTTGGAGGACCTCAAGGGTTTCTCTCTATCGTGGCTGTCGGGCAGCTGGAGGCACAGATCGTCTTTAGGCGTTGTGTCAATAAAGGCCTCCAGTGTAAAACTTTATCAAGTCACACAAGGAGGGGACTACCCGCTTGGGTCATCCCTCAGATTTTTGTGGGTGTTTTCATTTCACGTCAGGTGTACACGGTGGGACCGGACTACGCTCATGCCGAGGCCCGGAAGTCTCCTGCTTTGGACGGGAAGGTGGAGAGAGACAGCGAGGGCAAGGAGGTTCGTTACCCCGTCATGCTGTCAGCCATGGAAAAACTGGTGGCTCGTAAGGTCTGCCTGGCATTCAAGGTATGTGCAGTTGATACCTTAGGTGTGTTACAGTTTTCTGGTTTCTTGTCGTGGAGTATGAACCACGTCCTCATCTGCTGTCGCTGCAGCAAACAGTGTGCGGCTTTGACCTTCTGCGGGCCAATGGACACTCCTACGTGTGCGATGTCAACGGTTTCAGTTTTGTGAAGAACTCGATGAAGTACTACGATGACTGTGCCAAGATCCTCGGGTACCACCTTTAGTTCTTTTCTCTTTTCTGGTGTTCACCGTCTCGTTCTGATGTGGTGATGGAGTCTGCGTTTCTCTGCAGGAATATTGTGATGCGTGAACTGGCTCCGCAGTTTCAGATTCCTTGGTCTATCCCTACTGAGGCTGAAGACATCCCCATTGTTCCCACCACTTCAGGGACCATGTGAGTCATAACAGGAGCAGACACAGAGGACTAGACTTATCACAGACGCCTGATTGCAGCTCGCGCTGCCAAGGCTGCCAAAACCAGTCATTAGATTTAGGGCCAATTATTTTTTCACATACAGCCACAAAGGTGTGGGTCACTTTTTTTCTCCCACTTAATCAATTCAATCGTTTAAAAATTAAATAAATAAATAAACTACATTTTATTCCATTTTTGCCTAATATAGTAAAAGTAGTTTGATAAATGCAAAAAAATAAGAAATTCTGTCACTTTTTAAAAAGCAGAGTTGCTTCTTCAGTTTAACATAATAACTGTGTGTTAGCTACAGTAGATGACAGTAAGCATGCCCCTGAGCTGAGCACGCAGCAGCACACAAACTAAAGCCAAACAGATTCTAAAATCATCAGTGTTGGTTGACGCGTGCGCTGCATTCAGCACATTTTCACACAGTTCGTCCTGATTGAGCCCATCACACTCCCCAAAGCTCAGCTGCATAGCAAAGGTGCTGCCTTAATTAGTTGCACAGCTTTATTGAAGAAACGTGTCATGTACACAGATTCATACTGATGCAACTCAAATCTCTACTCACGCTCTGCAGGATGGAACTTCGCTGTGTCATCGCCGTTATCCGACACGGAGACAGAACGCCCAAACAGAAAATGAAGATGGAAGTTCGCAACCCAATGTAGGCCTGCCTCTCTGTTAATATGCTCCTGTTTCCTGCAGGTTAAAGATCTTTGATTAACGTCTCGGATGCTTTCAGGTTCTTTGATCTGTTTGAGAAATATGGAGGATACAAAACTGGGAAATTAAAACTCAAAAAACCAAAACAACTGCAGGTAAAAGAAGAAAACAATAGCCAAGGTTTCATTTGTCATTGCGGCCTCTGTGAGGACAAAGTGTGTGTGAACATGTGTGTGTGACTTTGAACCCCGACAGGAGGTGCTGGACATCACCCGGCAGCTGTTAGCAGAGATCGGGCAGCAGAACGACTGTGAGATAGAAGAGAAGAAGTCCAAACTGGAGCAGCTGAAGACGGTTCTGGAGATGTAAGTGAGAAGCATTTTATTGACTCCTGATCTCATATTCACTTAATCTGTTTCTGGCTCAGCTCGGCAAACTGTTTGACTAAAGCAGGGGTGTCAAACATAAGGCTGCTGCCCCACCAGGTGACTTTAGAAAATGTGAAGGAGGCCTTCAAATTTTTGACTTTTTATGACTTTTTCTGCTAACATTCACAGTAAGTAACAACAGAACCCAAGATTTGATATTACAAATTTCAGTTTTTACATTTTCTACAAGTTCAGTTTTATAATGACTGGGCAGTCTGGTCAATGAACTGGTTTCTTTCCTGTAATTTGACATGTGTTTGTTACAGTTTAAACTAAAACAGTCGTGTTGACACATTTGTGTCAGTGAGTCCAGCAGCATTTCTTTATCACGTGGAAACACTGAGACACACTGAGGTATAAGCACACTTCTTTCTCTTATATTCAGATGTCTCTGGGATTAAATAAACTTCTTTATGCTGACAGGAAGGAGCGTTTCAGTCTGGACCTCGATATAAAACCAGTCTGACACCCTCTGAACAATAATGAGTGAACTTAAAAACGAATCTTTCTAAAGGGTGGGGATCGTTCCCAAAGATTTTTATAAAGCTTCTTGTTTTGTTGAAGGTGTAGATCTTTCTCCGTGTTTATGACAGATGGGTTTCTCAGAAGTTACCAGTTCACTTCTTTTCTATATTTTCATAAGTTTTCAAAGTCAGTCTTTCTGTTATAACACTGCTGAAAATATTTACAGTCACAGCCAAGGCTGTATTTTGGTAGTCGTCATAAAAGCAAGCCCGTCTTTCCTTATCAGAAGTGAGATGTCATGCATTGCTAACTATAAGTATCTTTGGCTTTTTTCCCGTAACAAAGGTACGGTCACTTCTCGGGGATCAACAGAAAAGTGCAGCTTACTTACCTGCCCCATGGGCAGCCCAAGACCTCGAGTGAAGAGGAAGGTAGGAAGACAAAGACTGTTTAATGGCTTCTTCCCAAAGGAACAAGCTAAAGCTGAGTGCTGACTGCCCGCCTCTGTGGTTATTTCCAGACACTCGTAAGGAAGGGCCATCGCTGCTGCTGGTGCTGAAGTGGGGGGGGGAGCTGACCCCTGCTGGCAGAGTGCAGGCTGAAGAACTGGGGAGAGCCTTCCGCTGTATGTACCCCGGAGGACAAGGTGAGACGCACACAAGCATGTTTACCACTCGCAGTGCTGCTGGCATTGTAACTCTGAGCAATAAGCTGGTGATGGAAAAATGAACATGCTGAGACCTCAGGTCTGTGTTGTTCACTCACCAGTTACATGTTATGAAAGGTCTTAAACAGAGAAATGATTTAAAACAAGCCTGTGTGCGTGCGTGTGCACGTGTGTGTGTGTGTGTGTGTCCGTGTGCGCGTGCGTGCATGCATACTGTGTTTTGTAGGAGACTATGCTGGATTTCCAGGCTGCGGGTTACTGCGCCTACACAGCACCTACAGACATGACCTGAAGATTTATGCGTCTGATGAAGGCAGGGTGCAGATGACAGCTGCTGCTTTTGCAAAGGTACGCAGCATCCTGCTGTTCTAAGAGCTTCAGTCAGCACAGAAGTGTAATAACAGAAATAGGAAGGCTGAGGTCTTTGAGCTTTGGTACAAGCCACGGCACACACCCTCCAAATACTGGACGTGCAGTAACTAGTGAAATGTGTCTGTGTGGGCAGGGTTTGCTGGCCCTGGAGGGCGAGCTGACTCCCATCCTGGTTCAGATGGTGAAGAGCGCCAACATGAACGGGTTGCTGGACAACGACAGCGACTCGCTGAGCAGCTGCCAACACCGTGTCAAAGCTCGGCTCCATGAAATCCTGCAGAAGGACCGAGACTTCACCGACGAGGACTACGACAGGGTGACTAACCAGCTGTGTTTAGCGCTGACGTGCCAGAGCAGTTTGTGTGGTTATATTGGAGAGCATGTGTGGTAGTAGGGCTGCACAAATAATCCGAATCTTAATGGCAAAGTGAAAGCAAGTCGAGTATTCTGTAAGCCTGATGGTGTGGCTGAGTGGGTGAGTCTCTGCGCTGCAGTGATGATGGGAGAAACAAGAGTCTGACGTCTGGGACAAACAGGAGGTGAAGAGCTTGGTTCTACAAGCGGATCATCAGCTGCTGTCTGGAAATGTCTGGATTTAGGGCAGGTGATGTTAAGTAGGAACAAATCATATGCAAAGAGCTCTGCAGAGGTGTGCCTGCACCACAAAGCAGCACATCGACCTTATTCAGCAGCCTGACAGCACAGCGGAGACTACAGCGCGATGAACGTGCATGCAGGCCGGGAGGTGCAGTGGTGATAATGTGAATCGCCCGAGTCAGATCTCCATAACTGCGAGCCCGTA
Source organism: Pundamilia nyererei (assembly GCF_000239375.1). Classification (NCBI taxonomy): domain Eukaryota; kingdom Metazoa; phylum Chordata; class Actinopteri; order Cichliformes; family Cichlidae; genus Pundamilia; species Pundamilia nyererei. The sequence continues at coordinate 418,346 of NW_005187582.1, forward strand.
CAGCACGTCAGCACATCTGTAAACGTCACAAAGCCACACTGCGTTTGGCCAAAGACGTGCAGTAACCAGTGTGAGAACAAAGGTTTCAGGATGTCTTTTAAGATCATCTTTTTTAAGCAATTCGCTGAGTTTAGGTGATTAATGACGTTTGTACATTAGCAGGGATGTCACACAGCATGTGTGTGCGAGTCCAATACAAGTATTTGTTTCACTAATACCAATGAATTCATACGATCTCAATATTGATCAAACTAACAGTGATAATCAGTCAATGCAACATATTTTTACTGGGTAAACAACATTTCTGACATGTTTCCTCAGTGTTTGTGGCAGTGACACAGGGTGTACCTCCCTGTGTGTCACCACATGCATCGTGTTCCTTGAACTAAATATTTCAGTATTAATCGTTCATTTTTCATGTCACTTCTTTTTGTGTGGTTGGAAGTTTGGCTCTTTTAAGCCTTTTGTAAAGTGAAAGTAGTCGTTTGGTTGAGTGAGCATCTTTTTAATAAAAGCTTTTGCTTTTCTCCATGTGGCTCTTACAGCTAGCACCAACCTGTAGCGCCTCTTTGGTGAATTCAATGAAGATCGTTAAGAACCCAGTGGCCACATGTGACCAGGTTTACGCCCTCATTCAGAGCCTCACCTCCCAGATCCGCAAAAGGATGGAAGACCCCAAGTCTGCAGGTGAGCTCAGGCCTCAGCGCGTTTTCTGAAGCTCAAATAAAAACCCAACATTTTGCTTTTGGAGCTCAGAGTCCCTGAAAGGTGCAGCGAAAAGCTGAAAACATCTGTTGCTCACCAGACCTGCAGCTGTACCACAGCGAGACGCTGGAGCTGATGTTGCAGCGCTGGTCCAAGCTAGAGAGAGACTTCCGCATGAAGAACGGCCGCTACGACATCAGTAAAATCCCCGACATTTACGACTGCGTCAAGTACGACGTCATCCACAACGCCACCCTCGGCCTCGAGGACACCCTGGAACTGTTCAGACTGTCTCGAGCTCTGGCTGACATCGTCATCCCACAGGTGAGGGGGCGGGGGGGACAATAAGGATGGTTCAGAGTGACAGATCCATGCATGAGTCTTTATATGACCGATGTGCCAATAAACACATGAAACAAGCAGCTCCTCCAGGTGCAAGGAAAAGATGACATGCTGCTGAGGCTAAAGGTTTTATGTGACAGCAGAATCCTTTGTGCTGCACTTTACAGCTGTGGACTCCACACCGGATGTTGACTTTATTTAAAAACACTCAGTGTATATTGAGTGCTATTGTACACCTATATACAGGCCCACATATGTCAAATATGATTGATGATGGTAGTGCTGTGATGTGCTGTATAGCTGCTAAAACCAGTGACGCTAAAGGAAAGTTTAGTCTGTGCACAGCTGATATTTTCACTGTAACAAAGTGTAAAACTTTCTTAGGCACCTGAAAATCACACAGTTTAATTACTCTGATATACTCTGAGTATATATTAAAGTCGTGTAGTATTTTAAGCTCATTTGTCTGTTGTTTTTTTGCAGGAATATGGCATAAACAGAGTGGAGAAACTGGACATAGCATACGCCTACTGCCTCCCACTGGTCAGAAAGATCCAGCTGGACCTGCAGAGGACTCACGAGGACGAGTCTGTCAACAAGCTGCACCCTCTGTGGGTCTAAGATTAGGAGTTGCGTGACTTAAATAGCGTTCCGACCGACCGGAGAATATTTTGAACTTGACCTCGGTTGTACGTTTGCAGGTACTCTCGAGGAGTGATGTCTCCTGGACGCCACGTCAGGACCCGTCTGTATTTCACCAGTGAGAGTCACGTCCACTCCCTGCTCAGCATTTTCCGCTACGGGGGCTTGCTTGATGTAAGCAAATGTCGATCTGGCTGAGCTTTGAATGTTTTCAGAGGAGGCACAAAGTCTGTATACGTTTGTGTGTGTGTGTGCAACAGGAGGAGAAGGACCAGCAGTGGAAGCGTGCCATGGATTACCTCAGTGCTGTCTCCGAGCTCAACTACATGACTCAGATTGTCATCATGCTGTACGAGGACAACAATAAGGTGTTTTTCTTTCCTTCTGATGTTCTGTTTGTGGTAGACGTGCAGTCACATGGTTCCATTTGTGACATGCTAGCTTTATAGCGTTTCTTCTTTTTATTTGAATAAATTCGATACACAGCTGTTTCAGGAGTGCAGCCATCTTTATCTTCTCCTAATTGAACACCAGCGATTAGTCAGACCCCCCAGCCATGCTTCAGCTGATACCTGGTAGCTAGCAGAGCGGTGTGCAGGGCAAATCAGAAACCTCAAAATGTTAGAATATTTTTATGATCGGTCTAAAAACAACAAGCAGCTGAAGGTGTGTCCCTGCAGTCGGCTTGAGGTGAAGCTCAGGCTGCTTTGACAGCGACCTGTTTGTGGTTTGGGTGTTTCATGATGATGATCATCTGTAAAACCGTCAGGTCTGCAGCCTTTGCCATAAATGTGGTTGAACATATTTATACTGTTTATACTGAATTTGAGATCCCAGGTTTCAATTGTAAGCCAAAGTCATAACACCCCCCAAAAATCGATAATTTTTTATATTAAAGGCTCACCAATTAGAAATTTCTAATAACCGATTTTATCTTGCTACAGGACATCTCCTCTGAGGAGCGCTTCCATGTGGAGCTTCACTTCAGCCCCGGGGTGAAAGGTGTTGAAGAGGAGGAGAACGCTCCCACCGGCTTTGGCTTCAGGCCCGCCTCTGCAGAGGTAGCACGGCAGGTGGGATTGCAAAGAGTCTTCCTCGTTGCTCTTCTGCAGGTGGCAGTGTTTGCCGTCAGGTTTATACCGTATGTCTGCTCAATCCAGAACGGGCAAAAACAACCCGACCCCAGCAGCCTGGAGGACCTGTCACGGGATGAAACCGACCGTGCTGTGCCGCTGTCTGAGCCAATCACCATTCAGAGGAAGTCCCCACTTATTCGCAACCATAAGACCGGATCCATGGAGGTGAGACTGGCACTGAATGCAGAAAGAAGCAGACCCAGAATAGGAGTTTTAAAATTGTTTCAACAGCTCTTCACTGTAGACACTATAAACAGTGTAACTGAACTCTGTCTGGTAGCTTCTGCAGAGAAGAATCGTTCACGTTTTCCTGTGTTTTATCCACAGAAGACTTGGTTCCTGTGGTTTTAGCCTCTGGTCTTATCTACGGCTGTATTTCACTAAATAAAGTAGCGGTGGCTGATACGTGATGTAAAACATGCTTGTGGTATGTGTGGCGTGTTCTTTCCACCAGGTCCTGTCGGAAACATCGTCCTCCAAAGTCGGCAGTTACCGCCTCTTCTCGTTCTGCTCTCGTCAGTCCCCGGAGATGAAACAAAGCGGATTAGGTAGGTATTGTAATGCTCTGTTGCCGCGGCAACTGTATGACACGACTGAGTGGGAGGCTTGGGTGCAGCTACGAGAGTTTTTATCTCGGGAAGACATTTTTATTAATGGAAATGACACAGAATGAGGGTGGTGCTCATTCCTCTGAGACATGCACACAAGCTTTTTTCGAGCCGAGCATTTTGCAGGTTTGTGACTTCGTCAGCATTCAGGGGTAAAACATCCCTCTGTAGCAGGGCAGCCTAGTTTCCTGACATAAAATCAATTCTGCACAGATACACGTGTCTGACACTGTTGCTAATTGCTGCTGACATGATTTCAAGAAATCAGAAAGGAAGTCATTTTGAGGTTGTTTCTGCTCCATTCATGCAAACTAAACACGATGAAAATGATTGGTCACCAGTGTCTGTGTGAATCTTGTATTCCGAGTTAAAGAGTGAACCTTTATGCAGGCCCATGAAGCCTCCGGGGCTTTCTCTGCCTCTGAGCAACTCCAGGGGTTGACTGTGATTGAGCTGTTGTAAAATCCACCTGAAATGTTTCCTCTCTGTCACTCTGTCTTTCAATGATGTGTGAATGACATCAGGCACAGTCTGAGCTAAAGTCTAAAACATCATGGATGATGCTGTTAATCCTTCTCAGTTAACTTCTACGCTGCGTCTGCACTGGAAGCAGTTTGGAGCGTTGTGGTGACCAGAGGCCACCGAAGGTGAAAGACACTCAGTGACTTCAACAGAATAACTGCTGGCAACATGAATCGAGCAGGACCGCAGAACATTTTCTCTCTTCCAGCAGAGCGATTGAAGTGGCCGCTAGCGTGAGGATACTGTCAACTGACAGATCTGGTAGTAAATGCATTCGAGCGGGGATTTCAGACTCCTCCTACATTTCTGTCATTTCGTAAAGAACTTGACTACATTTAAACGAAACATTTATTCCCCGAGTTATTTTAATGTAAGAAAAACAAGTGCAGTTTCATCAGCACAGTTTTTCTACATGATAAAGACATGCTGCTTCAGGCTTAAATTATAAGAAATAAATGTGTAAACTTACAGAAACGTTCTGTTAGCTCGTTGTGCAGCCTGTCCTCAAGCTATAAAATGGACATTTTGGGGGTTTTTTTCATGTAAAAATCATATATTTCTTAGACGGTTATTTTAATGTGTGAATGGCCATGGGGGAGGTGCTTATCATTAGGACAAGCTGTAAACGCATGAAAATACAGGTAAAAGTTTAAGCGTTCTGTCCTCCTTCACATTGCCCACATTGGAGTCTTTCGCAAGCCAGTTCTGGCCCCCGGGCCTTGTGTTTGACACCCCATGCATTAGAGGGTTACCTAGGCAATCGGGGCTTAGTGTCTGCAGCCAGCCAAGCGTCAGCTTCAAAGCAAATTGTTTCCAGTGTGGACGCAGCTTACACGCCTCTCCTCTTTCTGTACTCTTTGATGTTCTTATTGATGTTTAAAGCTTTCTGTATGAATTAAACATGCGAAGGGGACGAAGAATTCTAGCCTTAGCTACAAAGTTGCACTTAATACATTAAATGGGACCTTTAATGTGGCTTAGTTCTGCGGCCCCTCGTGAGTGCACGGTCTCCCACGAGTCCTTCTTTCTGCTTGTCTTTCTTTTTCCTCTTTGTGTCTCTGAATCTGTCTCTTTCTGGTCAGTTGTTTGAGTAACAGCATGTGATGTAGTAGTGACTAACCCGGCCCGCCCCCCTCACAGGCTCTCAGTGCGCTGGGCTCTTCAGCACCACTGTCCTGGGTGGGTCCTCTAGCGCCCCCAACCTGCAGGACTACGCACGCGCGCACCGCAAAAAATTCTCCACCAGCAGTCTGTCCTACAAAGACGGTACGTGTTTGAGACCGCGCGCCTTCACAAACCTGCACAGGACAACAGCAAATCAGCACACACCTCCTCTGTGTCGTAATGTGTAAATTATATCTGTCTGACCTGCGATGACGCCTGAAAGCTGCACACGTGAACATGAAACATGTTTAAGCTGGAGTCATTACAGTAGTTAGATAATCAGTGGACTGGGACACATGCCCATACATGTATAGAATATTTTTTTTACATTTTAGTCATATTTCTGTTAACTCCATATTCATTCTAGTCACCATATCCACTGACTCTTTTGTTTCCTCCTTTACTGCTTTGAGTAAACTTGATGTGCTCCTTTTTAGGATTCCTGCTTCAGGCCAAACCAAAACTATTTAATATTTGCCAAACAGGAAATGCAGAAAGGTTTAGCCAGAATAGCACGGCTGCTTTGAAATGAGTTTTTCAGGATACACTTGAGAGAAGCGTGGCAGTAGATGTACTCTGAGTTTGTGGAGTCTCACACGTCTTTGTAGAATGTCAGTTAAAACCAATATCACTGCAACATGAGAGCTAATTTAGTTAATCAGTAGGTAGATAACTATTTACACTGCTCAAAAAACTTCTTTACATTGTAGAATTCAGCTTTTAGTGGACGATCGATTCAAAATCTCGCCAAAAATCTGAGTTAAACTTTGAAATCACAGATCCAAATTGTGTCATAATGTGGTTAAATGGTGTGTATTGTCCTCGTGTCCCTGTATACACTCCCACTGACATCTGGGCAGCTCCCAATGAGCTGACAGATGTTCATATTACCTGGATCAGGGCGTCAGTGAGCTCCTGGACAGTCTTTGGTGGATTTGGATGCACCGATGCATAAGATCCCAGTCAGTGGCATCGATGCCTTCAGCTAAGAGCTGCCTGCCCACTCTGGTCACGTGTGGCAGGGCTTTGTCCTGCACCAGTAGGGACACAGGACAGTGCCTAAGGTCCGAAGCCAGGTTTGGTACCAGGATTTCATCCAGCCACCAGGTAGCAGTACTGACCAACCTGCAGGACCCTTTTTATTTTGGCTCTCTACCTTGCAATATAAAGCACCTTGGTCCTTTGTCCTGTAAGGTAGCACTTATATAGCGCCTTAGCACGATATAAATGGAATAAAGTAATACGCGTCCCCATCACTCTCCCAGTGCCTGACTGGTCACGGCAGACGACCTGTTTCACGTTTTTACATCCCAACGTGTTTTTTAGTTTCTTAGTCTATCATTATGTTTCTGTTTAGCTGCTGAAGCAACAGAAACATCATCACCGAGCAGCTAACTGCCCCTCTTCCAAAGTAAGAATCTCAGTGCTGTATGTCAAGGGTTGTCATGTTGTCCACCAGGTGGCAGTGCGGTATCATAAAGCATCCACCCTCCTGGCTGTCTCACAGTTTGCTCTTTTGTCATCCATCTTGTTCCACCTCATATTCAAGACTGCAGGTTCCCTTCTGTTTTCAGCCAGTGGACGCTCGCGTGTCAGAGTAGTCGGGGTCATATTTATATTTATTTTCTATGCTGAAGCATCGTAATGCGAGTCATTTTTAAATTGTTGCACACAACCCAGTCAGACTGCACCTGTCACAGTTAAACTTGGATGCAATGAAAGCAGCATTTAGTCGTGAGTATCGGGCTCGTGAATCCTCATGTTTTTAAGTTAAACTCATGTCATTTCACTTTATTAGAAGATGCTGTGCCAGTGTTTCGACCCACAGCCATCTTCAGCCATCTTTAACCATCCTGTTTGAACAGCACCTTCAGTCAGGGCCGCTTCACAGACTGATTCCTAAACCACACATTTGTAGTTGATGACTCTTCTTCTGCACTGCGTCCGCCTTAGACAAGAACAAGAAATGATCAAACCTAATCTACACTTTACTGTGGCTCATAGTAACACTAGTGATTTTTTTTTTTTTATTTCCTCAGAGTTGTTGTCTATGCCGGCAGTAAAACGATTTTCTGTGTCGTTTGCAAAGCATCCGACTAATGGTACGTCTGCTTCTTTCAAGTATTTTTCCACTTCACCTACCTTTGTCTTGCATGTCTTCAAACTTTTATAATTTTTTTTTTTTACCTTGGATTTTTTTAAATTTATTTTGTTTTTTCCACATGGCCCTCCAACATTCCAGGTTTCCATTATCTTTTTATTTCTAATTATTTTAATTATATTTTTGTTTACCCATACACTTTGGACTTTTCTAACACTACCTGACATTCTCTCTCTAACCAGGGTTCCCACTAGTTTGTAAAATATAGTAAAGTAAATCCAGAGACAGGGAATGTCAGAGAATCATACAAAGACCTCACACACATGTGGGAAAAACCAAATAGGGACTGAAAAATAAAACATCTTGTTATTGCTGCTGGTCTGCTTTTCAAACTACCAAGTAGAGGAGGGATGTCCAGGAGAAGGGGAGTAGACTGTGCAGCACAGTTTGCCTTCTGTTTGAACAGCACATATCAGTTTATATAGGTCCCCAGCAGTGCTGATGTAGTTTGGTCCTGACCAGGAGACTCACAGGTTTGACATCACTGGGCCAGGTGAAACAAAAACGTCTGAATGACAACAATCACAAATAATTTTTTTTAATTTTTTCATCAACCCTGCCTTATCAGAGGGCTGTTTTATTTATTGTTGGATTACAAAAAGTTTTGAGGACTTGCAACAGACAAAGAAGGCTCAGAAATGAAGCAGAATGTTTTACTGTAGGTCAAAAAGCCACAATTGCAATTTCTGTTCAGCTAATTAAGAACCAGTCAGATGTTTACCAGCCAAAGTCTCACGACTCCCTGTGAGGGTCTGTCTGTAGCAGACGACAGAAGATAGATCCGCGTCACCTTCAGGTGCCGGAGCTGCGGGAGTCAGGAAATAGGATCCATCTGACAAAGCTCCAAGATTCTTTTCCTCATTCCTCATCTCGATCGCATGCTCTTTCTCTCTGTCGTCATGTTCAGTGTAGCACTCGTTAGGAAGATTTTGATTGGTCACACGTGTTGCCAACTCTGGATTATGTCATTTCATCCGTCTGTCAGCTCAACTTCACGTGGAACAGGTTTGTTAAATTAGAAGACAGCGTGTAGCAGTGATACTGTTAAAACAGTAAGAACACAAATCATGTTTTAAACTTCTCACGTCTTTTATTTTGGGCCTGTTTTCATTTAATATCTTACTAAATTAACCCAGTTCAGTGTTTAAGTTCTTGGATTTATTCATTTTTCATGTTTCATCTTATTTTTTTTACAAAGTTGGAAGAACGATGTAGAAGTCGAGCTGAAGTCGGCGTGCGTTCCACCGTTTATTTGCTCATGCAGAGCCTACGATTTTCAACTTAAGCAAACATGCTGCTGTTCAGTCCTCCAACATCGTTGTGCACCACCTTCTTCTTCTTCTTCTTCTTCTTCATTTTGGTTGCGTGGCTGAAAACATTGAATTTACCTGAATAGTAAAATAATACCATTTTCCGTGAGAGGCTGCTCCGGCTTCATTGACTCTCTGAAACAATCTCTCTGCCTCCTCAGATTTGGTCCCAAATAAACTGCCTCACTGACATCAGGAAATATGCATGAAGGCAGTTTCAACTCCTGGATCAAACCATTAAATTCTCCTTGCTGCTGCTTTCTCTTGAGAACTGGATGAACCCAGAATTGTGCATATTTAGAGAATTTCCTGTTGCTTATTTGCAGCACGCTTGGTGTTTCATGGCCTTTACACAGAAAAGAACAGTTCCCAGTCTCGTCCTCACAGTGAGGAATACACCATATAGTCTTTTATTTATGTTTTAAGGTTATTGAATGGAAATGTGTTTGTATATTATGAATACATCTTCCAACAAATGAATGCATTCTCGTTAACTTGGAATTTATCCATTCATCCAAAACACTTAGGAGTGGGCACCAGTTTGCCAAAGCCGTCACATTTCCTCGCCATCTTGAACACAGTAGCAGATATGGACAAGTCCACATACGTAGTATGCCAGCTTAGTTATTGCCAATATTGCTACTTAAAGTCAGCAAATTGGACATGTGGGAGGGAGAAAGCTGCAAAAGCTGGTAGTAAGCTAACATGGTGCCAGCTAACGTTGGGCTAGAGTGTCCTAAACATCACACTTTGATACACAGAGTTTATTTACTAAGTGTAAAAGTCCAACAATGTTAGTGAAACTGTCTTTGAAAAGGATCTAATGCCTGTAATAACAGCTAACAGCAGCTAACAGAGGCTAACAGACTCACACACTGGCAAAAAGCCTTACCGCTTACTCGGCGACAAGCTCAGGATGTTCTCAACAAAACGCCTTAGCGTCGCTGTCATTGGACAGAAATGAGCTTTGCTGACTCGTCTTCTCATTTTGGACTCCATGTCTCAGAGTAAACAGACGCTCAGCTTGAATTAAAGGGGCCAAGAAGACACAATTCAGTTGACTGCAGTCTGCTGACATCTAGCCAATGTATCTGCATAATGAAGAGCACTTGCTAGCTGTGAATACACCAGACTCTATAATCTAGCATCAGTGCAATCAGACATCAAGAAGGCATTATTAGAGGGAGCTTTTGGTTAAAGTTCAGCGCCTCTATAGGATCATTCCTAAAGAGAACATGAAAGCAACTTCTGACTGGTAAACATCTGTCAAATCTGTGTTAACACTGTAACATGGTGCTGAGGTACATTACATTCTCTAGCATTAATCAGCTGTTAAAAAGAAAAAGCTGCAGGTCACTAAATGATCTTCCCACCTTCTCAGTTTCCTCAGTTAGAAAGCAGCAGAAGATTGTAAAGAGCTCTGGGTGGGAACCCTGTTTAACATCCCACATACAGTCTGCAGATTGATCACCATTACCCCAATAACTCAGTTATTGCCTTTTTTTTTTTTAAAAACCCCCCCCCCCCCCAGTCAATAGGTGTGCGTGCGTGTGTGTGTGCATGCGTACACGTAACATATACACCTGTGGTCCTTATCATAGAGGTTGTCAGCTGAGCTCATTGTTCAAACAATAATCAGTGTTTAACCCGTCCCTTCTTTCCTCTGAGCTCTGCCTCGGTGATTTTAAACCTGCGACTTTTCCTCCTGGTTTGCTCGTCCAGTCACAGCCGATCAAACCAGGATAAGCTCCTACTGGCAAACTGGGAAAGGCTTAAGGCTTGGCTCATCCCATCTCCTTTGTCTGTTGGGTTTTCCCTTTTAAATTCATTAGCACACAGATGATACCATTGCTCACAAAACCTGAAACTTTCTTTTCCACTGCTTTGTGACGGGTGTTGAGTCAGGGGAGCTGTAGTCACCCTAGCACCTCATGCTCTGGGCCACATGCTGGTGTGCTCGGCTGGCTTTTCTGTCCTCCAAGGAACTGGTTTAAATGGGTTTAATAGACCTGTAGTTGGGATTTATATGGATTTCTCATCTGGGTTGAGCGGTTTCTTTCGTCTTGCTTGTGTAACTAGTGCGATGGCTGAAGGAGTTGTTGCTTTGGTGGCAGGTTTCTGTGAACATCACACACGAAGACTCTATTTAAACGTTTAAAATCGCCCACTTTCTTGCAGACACTGACAAACCCTGAATGAGTTTCTCCTGGTGTTGTTCACATACAGTATGTCATTCACCACAGGAACACAAGATGACACCTCCACCGTTGCAGTGGCCCCATCACGCTGGTGCACTGCGGCAGGTACGAGCACCCCGCACTCCCCCCGCCCCGCGTTGGCGTTTTTGTGTTGCAGAGTAACCGAGCGGCGTGGCCGGGTGGCCCTGCTGCGGACAGTAGACGTAGCATTTAACAGCTCCTGGCGTCTTTCTTTGGAGAGGTGGTGTCAGATTTGGGCTCTGCGCTTCCTGTTAACGTCCTGCGTCACTCTTGCTCCTTCGCGGGTTCTCATGGTTCCTGTTACCACAGCTGTTTTAATGTTGAGACGCCGCAAAGGAGCAACATGTGTGTTTGTGTGTTATTGCTTTGTTTTTCCTTTTTTTCCTTTTTTCTCTTGCTTTAAGCTTTACTAAAACGCTTGACGATCTGCCGCTTTTTCTTTTTCCCGACCTTTGGCTGTGTGGCAGCCAGGAGACGCTGCTGGCTGCTGCTTGTCATTTTAGAGTTTCCCCTCATGCACACATCTTTCCTCTGTTCCACCCGCCTCCCGCCGAGCTCTTATTTCTCCTCTCATCTGTGTCGTACTTCAGTGCTTCTCTCTCCCCCCTTCCTTGCTTAAAACCTCTCGTTTCATGTCTTTTGTACTGCTCCCACCCCCCTCCCCTCTCCAACCACTGCTCTGTCCTTTCTCGCTCTCCCTCTTCTTCTTTAGAGCCCCTGGAAGAGCACCACGTGGCCCAGTTGTTGAGGCGTTTCTCCACCGACCTCAGCCTGGGCCGCCACCTCTCTCTGGACCAGGCACTGGCCCACCACCTCCACCAGTGCTCCTACCACCTCCGCCTCTTCCGAAACTGGCTCATCTCCGGCCACGATCCCCTAGAGTACCTCCACGGTTAGCCCCTGGCCCCGCCCTCCATACCCCAGCCTCATGCTCTGTTACAGCCACAGCTCGCGGTTTAGTTGGGACTGTGCTTGTTCTGTGGTTGACTCTCATGCTTTGCCTCTTGATGTTTCTGCATGCTTGCCTGTTTCTGTGGTTATGCAGATTGCAAGCTGGAGTCGTGTGAGCTGTCGGGGGTTTTGTGGGGGGCATCATTGTTTTGCAGCTACTGTCCTTCCTCTCTGAGGTGGTTGCTGCCTCTCAGGTTTTGATTGCCTTTTTCTTTAGAATAATATCAAATTTTTTCCAATTTAGCTGAAACTACAAGTTAAAAGTAAGGTTTCACCTAACAGCCCTAAATAATCTCTCGTGTATGTTAATAACAGTTAGCACTGCGATTGCCATATGCCAGCCTGCCCTCCTCCCAGTAAGTTGTGTAGTCTCAGTGTCAGCTCGTGGGCCTCTGGTCACTGTCCTCTCATTGGTCAGTCACCAGATTTACTCCAATAAGCAGCAACACTGTTAGACTTTCCCACAGGTGAGTTGACGGCGCAGGCCTGTGCAGCACCCTCTTTGTACTGCACTGTCTGTTCAGGTTTCCATGTGCCATCACAACACACGACCACCGCCACACGTGTGCGTTTGGGGTCAGCTGTTCGGGTTCGTGGGAATGCCAGACGCCCTTCCACCTGACCTTAACCAGCATGTGATTCCTGCTTGTTTGCTGTACATGTGGCGTACACTCACCACCCCCTCCCCCCAGCCCGTGCAGCTGAGCGCAGTACGAACACCCTCTGTGGAGGTTGTGGAAGGCCGAGGCAGGCTGCAGTTTGATGCTTTGTGATTGTGAACGGCTCTGGTGAAATGCGGCTTGGTTGTGAACTAACAGCGGATGAAGCGCCTTGGATGACGAGTCGGGGCTGAGCTGCGGTCTGGACGGCTTTGACTGCTAACGTGCTGCTGTCGCAGCTGTGTAACAGGACTGAGCAGAAGGGCTGACGTTCTGTATTTTTTGCGACCTGCTTGCTTTTGCAAATCCCGCGAGACGTCTGAGATACGTAGACTCGTTCTGTTTTTGATATGGTGTCATGTTGTCTTGGCGTCCAGCATGGTTTTTTGCAACTTGCCTGGGTCGAAATACCACGGAGGCTGGCGGGAGTCCACACGGGGTTAGAGCCTGTACTGAAGCAGGAGCAAGATTTCAGAGCACTTTTTTTTTTTTAGGTGTAGTGATGGGTGGCGTTGGGGGCAGTGGTGTTGGGTGTCAGCTGAAGTGGTTCTGCCTGCTCTTCTTCTGACTCCCTGGGCAGACTCAGAGCTGATGGGCCTGCTGGCTTCCTATCTCTCTTCTGCCGCAGGCTTTGAAGGATGCTCCATGGTGCCCTCCATCTATCCTCTGGAGACTCTGCACAACTCACTGTCTCTGAAACAGGTTAGCGAGTTCCTCACCAGCGTGTGCCAGAACGCGGGGGATCCACACACTAGGACCACCAGAGGTAAGACACACAAACCGACACACTCATGTTTGTATTTATAGACATCGTAGCCACACCTGACTACGCTCAGCCTGACCTGCGATCCCTCCGTCTCTTTGTAGCTTTGTCAGCCATGTTTGGTGCACACAGCCAGCCGTCAGTAGACTCGTATATCCCTCAAAGGGTCCTCTCTTCCTCCATCTCGCTCAGATCTCGTTCTGACAGGCCTCCTTGGTGTGAGTATCGCAGCACATCCTCCATCTCTCAGGATCTGACATTTCTAGGTTTCTCTGCTGTGTCACTTCCAGACGTTTGGGGATTATTTATGGAAGCCAAGTTGTCCCTTACAGCCTGTTTTAAACTAAGCTCACAGTTTATGCTCTGTCTTTGTATTTATCTATTTTTGTGATAAATAAAGACTGCAGAACCCAGTGAACCGACCAGTGACCCACCCATGTGGGTTTTTCAGGGGCGATACACTTGGATTCAAATAAAACTTTAATCATTTGTGATGCATGTGAACAGCAAGGAGGAAATAGACTATTTAAAACTATAGAAATTGGTAGTATCAGTAGTAATGATATTTATATATTGAGCAATGAGTGTGACAGGAACAACAGATAAAAATTAGCATCCTTCTAAGTCTGCCCCTTTTACACGATGAACCTAAGTGTTCATGTTGCGTCTAATTTTCTTGGTCTTCATATAATTAAACTGTTTCTTTGTTTTTTTACCACTTTCATGGCTTTATTAAAAAAAACATATATTAAACGATTGTTATGACAATTGTGGTTTACCTGCAGTTGTTTTGGCTACTGGCTAACTTAGCCATTAGCGTAATTTTACCCTTTTGCTGTTTAATTTTATTTACACAACACCAACTCACAACAACAGTCGCCTCAAGGTGCTTTATACTGTAAGGTCGAGCCTACAATAATACATACAGAGAAAAACCCAACAATCATATGACCCCCTATGAGCAAGCACTTTGGCGACAGTGGGAAGGAAAAACTCCCTTTTAACAGGAAGAAACCTCCGGCAGAACCAGGCTCAGGGAGGGGCGGGGCCATCTGCTGTGATTGGTTGGGGTGAAAGAAGGAAGACAGGATAAAGACATGCTGTGGAGGAGAGACAGAGATGTTAGCATAGCCTTAGCAACTGTAATCTGAAAACTGCTAAATACAAACCACAGCAGTCACCCAGGCTGATGAGGAGTGATCCCTAGAACCAGTGTGCACAGGCTTCCTCTGCAGATCAGACCTTCTTTTCTGTCCCTGCAGACAGCAGCGGTCCATCCAGTACCGTATCCAGCGCTGGGCCCTCCTCTCCCACCACGGCTGACACCTCCCCGAGGTTCAGCTTCAGCGATAAGATCTCCCTCACTCCTCAGAGCAGCGAGGAAACCCACTCATCTCAAAACCTTTCTGCTCAGCTGGCACCTGCGGTTGCGTCACCAGCCCACGAATCAACCGACTCTGCTGTTCCAAAGCTCGCCGAAGTCCCTTTGACTCCAAATAACTCACCAGAAGATGATCCGGAGCCGTGTGCAGTCACCGACCAGAAGCCCGACAACCCTGCGCCACCGCTGGAGGTGGAAGAGGGGCCTTCGTTAGCTGCCGATCCCTCGGATCCCAGCCTCAGGCCTCCATGCTCGGCTTTAGCTGAACTCTCTCTGGGTCGGATGGAGGGTTACTGCCTCCCGGGCTCCCTGCCTGTGCTGCTGGAGCTCAGAGAGAGCAGCAGCGAGGCAGGCTCCAGCTCCCAGACACCCCAGTCCCCAGAGGGGCCTGACGAATTCTTTGACACCCATGAGTCCATGGAGTTGTGGATGGACAGTCCAGAAAGCCTCCCACATCAAGAGACGCCCCTGGAGGCTGGACGCACTAACATGGGCGAGCCGTAGAGCAACACTGGGGCAACTGCTGTGGTTCCAGCATTCATCATTAATATGAACAGCGTAGTATTGAACTGAGCTACAACTATCCAGGCCTTCCCTTTTCTCTCTTGTGACTCTGATGAGTGATCTCGGGCAGCTCTGTGTTGGAGAATCAGATGACAGTGCCGTACATGCTGTTCATCGCCTGCTCGGCCCTCTGGTTCAGTCCATCCACAGGTGAAGATGGGACAGCTTGGAGAAGGTCAAGCTAAATAGAAAAGCTTTTTGTTACTGTCACTTGTTCGCTGTTATAAATGCCTTTGTTTGAATGATTGTAGACACAGGGTCTTAAATGTGCTATTAGGCTAAAAGCTTGAGCTAAAGGAGGCTGAAAAGCTGCAGAAAATTGTCCAAGATGATTTTCTTTTTTTTCTTGATTTATTGTGACCATAAAGTTACTGATTAACGGAGCTTTAAATTGTGTTACGTGTGCTGGATGTATATCTACTCTCACAGTACCAGCTTTCAGGGCATGTTGGTGTGGCTAATGATCGTTAGCGATCAGCGAGCTTTCTGTTTGTTCCTCAGTACAGGAACTAAAAGATCAAACGCAGACTCTGAAAAATACAATCAGCAAATCTTCTGCTTTTCGTCAATCTGCAGCGTCCCTCCGGTGCCGGGCGTCCGTGGCACTGCATGTTTGATTTTTAAAGAGGCTGAAGCTGAGTGGAAGTGTTCAGTCTCCGGGTCAAACCGTGTGTGCACTGCTTACTGCCAAAGTCCTCAAGCCTCATTACAAAGTTAATATAATCAGTAGGAAATGATAGAGGAAATATTTATTTTGAAACGGCATCTAAAAACAAAAGTCTGTATTTTTAATACCCACACATCGGATATGGAATTGTACCACAGCTACTGTGTATATTTGTGTTTTTGTAAAGTCACGACGTGATGCAGGAAGGATCTGAAAGCTTATCTTTTATGTCATCACTGAACAAACGGGAGGGGCATTTTACATTCTGTGTGCTTTTTAATGTGGCGACCAGTTATGTAGCAGCCGTGTGCGTGGAGGCAGGCGCACACGCTTGATTCAGGTAGTCGAGGATGCTGACGTGCAATTGCGTGTTCAATCAGTCCGGTTTCATGTTACATCACAAAGTACTGCAGGTGAAATCCATGACTGTGAGTTTGGGAAACTCTGACCTGTCTGTGTGTGCAGAATAAAAAACGTGACACCAGTGTGGCCCTGCTGTCTTCTTGAGCTCATGTTCTTTGTGCACGATGGGTTCATTTATGTCCTTCTGACTTACTTATAGCGTGCAGGTTCTATCCCTCAGATATAAGGACGTCATCTTTGGTTTCTGCAGCTTCCATTTCACTCCACACAGTCACATTGAAGCTGAAGTTGCATGTAGCCAAACTGTTGGGAGCAAAAGAGAATTAAATCTCCAAACTAACGACCACTCAGGAACGAGCTGTCCCAGCTTGGCAGTGGGGCGAGTGCCCCCAGAAGTTTATTCTCCATGGTCGCTGATGGGTTCCCAGAACAATAATTGAAGCAACATGAAGCTGTCGGCGTATTGCAGAACAGAATGTGGTTGTGTGGATCATTGATGCAAATGGGGAACGAAGGCCGAATGCTCCAATCCAACAGAGGAGCTGCTGCACCATCAAAGATGGCGCTGGCACGGCTGGCAGCCTTAACCCAATTTCCCTCGGGATGAATAAAGTATGATCAATCAATCAATCAATCAATCACAAAAAAAGACTGATGCTGGTTGTGGTAAAAAGGTGTAATAGTGTTAGTGTTAGTAAATGCCTGTTAATTTAAATTGACTTGAGACAGCCGGGGTGGCTTCGGCCCCCCAGCGACTGTAAACTGGATACATAAGAAGATGCTTTCCATCTACTGCCAAGCCGTTATTCAAGGTGTTCAAGTTGATGTCAGGACTTGCAGGTTGTTCCACTCTAAACACAATGTTGTTTTCTTTATGAGTTTTTTCTCTATGCATGGAGCACGTTGTAAATTTAAAAAAAAAAAAAAAAAGTGGGGGAAGGTTCAGAGGCTCCAGCGCTCTCCAGGACTCTGAGTCTCTTCCTGAAAATAAATGAGCTCTGAAGTGTTCGCTAAGTAAATGTGTCAAAGGTAGATGTGTCCTGACACCTGGAGTTACCGTTCTCACAGTGTATGTTGTCACCGTGGAGGTCAGCGCTGTGAGTGATGAGCTGGAGAACAGAAGTGCAGAGGAACGTAGGCGATGGGGATATTTTATGAATGGAAAAATTTCATCTGCACCATTTCCAGGTGTTTGATGAACACACTCAGGTAAAGAGTAGCACGTTTCTCTCTTAAATGTTTTCAAAAACTTCTTCTCTTTTCAGGAATACAAAGACCTCTCAGTCACCAAGTTCTGTTAATGTCCAGGGTTGCGATGTTCAGGTGATGTGTTAGAAAGTTCATGAAGTGAGGTGTATTTAAAGTCATTGTTGCGTTGCTGCCATTGTCTTTAGATTTTTCCTTTGGATTTCTGTTGAGAGTATTTTCAGCCCAATGAGTTTGGATAGAAAAGCGTATGAACTTTAAGTTGCTTGAAGATGTTTCACCTCTCATCCGAGAAAAAGCTTCAAGCAACTTAAAGAAGTCCAAGCTCCTTAGACTACGATGACCTGGATGACTGAGAACCTTCACTGACTGTAGAAAGATGTTGGTTCAGCCCATCAGTCTTTGGCAAGTTGTTGCACCTCCGTCCTGGAAAGGACCCGATATTTTTTGAACATTAGATTTTCCTGAAGTCCTATATTCTAGGACCTAGAATATAGTTCCTCATGTATCCGCCTGCCTGCCTGTAACTGTTGTGCCTATCTATCCTCTAGCAGAGCCAGGACCAGAGCTAAGTGACTATATTTGGATGAAGTTATTAGCTCGGCACCCCGTTCAGTAAAACCAAAGCATTAAAAAGGAAAATCACCCAGTGTAAACTTGAAGGAGTGCTTCTGTATCAGCTGTTTTATATACGTCAACTTATCTTCTGACATTTATCACCATGCAAGGCCTGAAACATTAGTGATTTATTTAAAACTGTAGTTTACTCTGTGCTGCTCGAGGTTGGCTCCAAACGTCAGTCTATGTTACAATGGTAGTTAAAGTCTTACAGCCCAGTACAGGAGCAGTTCAGGCTTTAATGATAATTACTGGTGTCCCCGTTGGAGTCTGCTGGGCTTCATCCACTACTTCAAGTCGTTAAACTGGACCTTTTTCGGGTTTTGGATTATCTGACTAATACTATGACCTGCTGTGTGCTACAGACTTTTGTGTGAGTATAATTTGTCTGTTACTTGGTATTAATTAGCCTATATGTGTCTGCTGCACCTGTGCAGTTTAGTAATGCAGCTTTGCTAACTAGCATGCTAACTCCACACTTTCATTTGTAAGGTAACTTCTGCCTCCAAAAACAAGATTTGGACAAAATCCTGAAGTTTCCAAAACAAATGGGAACATCATGCTGTCTGTGGATTCACTGACCTTTGACAGGTCAGATATGACGGTTTACAGTTAACAGGCTTAGAGTAACCAGCTAGGCACAAATCTGCTTCAGAGGAGTACGTGGTCTTTCCAGCTCCAAAGCAAAGGGAAACATCCACATCTATTGTTCCCTCTATTCTCCAGCCTGATCCTGTGACCCAGCGAGTGATGTCATTGCTGCATCCATTCATCAGCTTCTCACAGCGAGGATTGTCCTCCAGCTTCCGGCTGCTCCTTCCCCTAGGATGGTACCATCTTCAGACTCCACGGTGTCTGGGAATCACTGCCGTATCTGTTTGCTTTGTTTTGGTTGATAAATGGCTCCTATCACCAGTGGAGGGCCTCGGCACTCCAATCCAGCATAATTTGTGGCTCTTAAACTTTTTTTCTTTTTTTTAAAGGGTTCATCAAGCAGAACGAAGCCCAGATTGTTCCAGTGTCTGGACCGCAGAGTGTCGAGATGAATCAACATAGCTAAATCCACACTAAGGCCACGAGGAAGGAAAAGTAGTCTATGAGTGGTTCATAAACTTAACCATTCATCACGTATAAAGGCATATAAAAGTGTAAAGCCTTAAACAAACTGACTCTATTTAATTAGAATATATTAGGATTTCCTTTAGCTTTTACAGTAACCAGTTTCCATGGCTTGCGGTTCTCACTGCTTTGCACCTGAGAGTTAGAAACCCTCATGTGGGGCATCACTGGATGAACCAAGGTTTTAATGGTTTGATTACGATGTGGTTGTTTCAGAAGCTGTGTCTGACATTAGTGGTGTTATCTGGTGGTTTCCACCCATTTTTACTGAGGGGGCAGCCAGAGCTGGTCCGCAAGCATGATTCAGACCGAAATAAAAGGTTTTGACAGGGCAGTCTGAAAGCTTTGTTCTCTGGTGATGAACTCTACTGATCCTCTGACCTTTCTTATTGTGCCAAGATAACTAATTGTCAATACATTAATGTCTTCATAGAGGACGACTCCCAATTATTGAAAAACATCTCCCCATAAACAAGCTGGACTGTCATGATCCCCAGAGGATAAACCGTGGTAACGTTTCTATCAACATTGTAGTTTTTTTGTTTCAACATCAGGCTCGTTCAACCTTTAAATACCAACACTGCCGAAGTTCAGAGAATCCAAAATATACTTAATAGAATTTTTACCCCTCTGCAGCAAGAGGCTGAAGAATGAAGTGAGGTTGGAGTTTCACCCCATCCATGTAACTCCTGAAACTCTTGAACGAGTTCAAATCTGTGACCTCAAGGTGAGAGGTCAAGTTTTCTAAAAGTCTTCAATTCAGTTTTAATTATATAGCTCCAAATGATAAAGAAAACCCCAACAATCATATCACCACTTATGAGCAAGACCTTTGGTGACAGTGGGAAGGATAAACTCTTATTTAACAGGAAGAAACTTGCAGCAGATCCAGGCTCAGGGAGGGGCGGGGCTAAAGACCCACTGTGGAAGAGAGCCAGTGATCAATAATTACTCATGATTAGATGCAGAGTGGTGTACGAACACATGTGAGTGTATGAAGAAAAAACACCCAGCAGACACAAAATGACAAGACGACACATTTTCTTTCGGTAAATGATATTTTTATTGATCTTCACCACACTTTTCCCTTTCAACAATAAATCACTTTTCTATTTGACCTGTTTACGCGTTTAAAGAGAGATAAAGAGAATATTGCACTTAAAACAAGAGATGGAAGTAAAACCATGAAGCAGAAAAGGAGGGAGGAAACAATCACGAGGCTTTCCTTACAGCACAGTGCCTCCTCAGTACCAGGCAGCTTAGCTTCTTAACTAGCATAATTTAAAATAGCATCTCTATGTTAAGTCAGGTTTGTTTTCAGCTATTACGATACAGGAGAACTCAGAAGGAAGGTACACATGCACGCACAAGCAGGGCTCACTGGAAACCAACAGTCTTTATGATTTATGAGTCGTTCCACTGCAGATAAGTATGAATGCCACAGATACTGACTTTTTTAACTTTTGTTTTTTTGCACATGAAAATAGAGCAGTTAGCTGTGTGTGTGTTAAGCTTTGACTGAGAGAAATGTGAGTAACAGGAAGTCCACTATAGATAAAAATGTAGTGACGTGAGCGAACTGAGTCCCTCGTGTCTGGCAGTCTGAGTGGTTTGCTTATATGTGAGTAGTGCGTGATTATAATATTCCTTTACCGCAGGAATGTCAGCGTCACTGAATGACCCGGCAGCGCAGAGAGTTAACAGGAAAGTTTACCCTAGCCAGCTGTAGGCTAAATGTAATTATACATAAAATTATATATAACCCTCGACTCCATATCTTTGTCGCTTCTGTAAGTTGTTTGTTGACAGAATGGCAGTCAGACTGTGTCCTGTCATTCAAAGAAAGAAACCGCTGACTTTAGCCTGCACACAGCTGATGTGATGTATTTCAGGCTACGGTGAGGCCGATCTGGCGAGTGTGACTCGGGTGTACGGTACGATGCGCAGCAAAAACCAAGGCAACCCGGATATCGAAGTCCTCCACGGAGAACGTAAAGGTAATCTGCATCTTCACATTCAAAGTAAATATGAGCCAATGACGCCAGCGTCTGTCGAACACGCGTCGCTAGCTGAGCCGAGGAGACATAGAGGGGAAAATCTGCGTTTTTGTTGCGGATCATAAAGTAGCAACCCTGGTGAGGCCTGTTGGTCCTTACATCTGTTTGATTGTTGGTTTAGTTCCTGGTTAAAATCTATTAAATTGCCCCAAAAAGTATCAAAATATAGAAATCATCATCGATAATACTCGACCAAATCACATCCACGTCTAATATTAAGGTAATGAAGTGCTATCCAAAAATGACCACCAAGCTATGGCCGGAAAAAATTAAATACAAAATCAAATGCAACAAGTTGATTGTGGCTAAATTCAACAAAAAATAAAGAAATTGCACAATTTATGATGGCGAATTAATAAAACAAGTCCAGTTGAAGTCTAGCACACTCCTTTGTGTTTCTTTGAGTGGCAGCTGAAATACTGATTGGGTGCTTTGAAAGGTGCCGTTTTACCCTCACTATGTACAACTCTGACCTTTTGTGCGCTGACAAGAAAACATCAGAGGAGCCAGCGATGTATCGCACACAGGCGTGCCTAACATTTCTACCATCACTTTCTCTTCCCTTCCAGCACAGCAGGACAGAAAGGCACATGTGGGCGACCGTCAACCAGGCGAACGCGCAATCTCTCCTTACAACCACATGTTCCTATCGTTGTAATGGAATACATTCTTTAACACAACCTTTGTATCGACACAGCAACAGGTATGAGGTTACTCTACTCTAATGAGTGCTATTTTCTGTATGTAAAGATATAAATATGTAAATACCAAAGATCAGATGATTCTTTTTAAACTACATCATGACCTCCACCTACAGCTCTCTATGTGACCTCTGTGATGATATGTTGACTGGAAATACACCAAAGACTACAGAAACAAACGCAGACAACTGATTTCTCAAATTCACTGTAGGAAAAACAGTCACTGAGAAACTGGAACAAGTGGTTTTCACTTTGAAAGGACTTTAGAAAGAGCACAAGTCACTACGAGACAGATTATCTTTGAGTATGAGCGTCCCTATAGCTACAGCAAATATACTGAAAAGCCCGAGTGGACCTCTGGGTTTCTGTTTCTCTACGTCAGCGGGAGCCCCGAAGAGACGGAAATGGAAACACAGAGGAAATTCATCACAAACTCTGTTGTGTGGTGATTTACACACTGCCTAACAGTAAGGAAGGGAATCAAACGCAAATGAAAATGCCAAATGAACAAATGTGGAGCAAGCGTCTGTGGCGACCCGCCCGTGAATAACGGAGCAGCTGAAAATATCGTAGATCTTACTCCGATACCACAAACGTGATTTGTTTGACTTGCTTGTTGTTGGCTTTAATTGTGCTTCAATTAGAACCTATTCTAAGTATTGTTTTGACAATACAAAGGGGCAAAAATCACTGCGTTATATAAAATAAGGAAAAAATCTGGTTAAGGGACAGAAAATAAAACTCTTCCCTTCACACGACAAAGTATTAAGATTGCAGTGAACAATTAAAAAAATGTTATACAAATGGTGATAGCCACAACAACCCTAGAAATAAATAAAAATCTAGAAAACAGAGACAGTTACCCAGATCTGTTTCACACAAATGGACTCAAATACAAATAACTGGGGCAGATACATGTTTGCATATCGGGCTATAGAGAAGAGTAAATAAAAACCGATGTACACTGGGGAGGCCAGTAGGAGAGGAGAGAGGAGACAAACGCTGGATCTTAAAACTCGATCTTGCAAGCTGGGAAAGACTCATCCTGCATGACAACGGTGCTGCTGGAGGCCAGAACCATGATGTTGAGCTCCTGCTGCCTCTCGTGCGTCTGCTGGTACCATTCACGGGTCACCTCAGTGTCGTGGGTGGGGATGAGCGTCACCTGAGAGGGAAACACAAAGGAAAGTGCGGAGGTGTAGTCACCAGAACTGAGAGTACCTAGAAGATTTTTAAACTTGTTACACTTTGAAGGATTGTGTTTTTGCTTTGATGCGGTGAGTGCGGTCTAGTTTTAGCAGTACTTGCTATAATGTGAAGTTGCGGTCAAAAGTTCGTAAACACTTATCGTAGACATTAATAATGTCTTGGTAATTTGGGGCTTCTTTGAACTGTTCTTTTTCAAGTGTGGAGTGATTGTGCAGCACGCATTTGCAATGACTTTAACAAACAGGAGTTGGGTGGATGTTTGATCGGTCCTCATGGCACAGGCCTGGGTACCATCGTTAGAGGATTGGGTCTGTGCCAACAAACTAACACATTTTGGTTTGAAAACGCATCTTTTTCTCTCCGTTTTGGCGTTCTGTCCACACTGTGATGGCGGACGGCATCGTACAGCATTTGTTTTGTTTGCTCTCAAGCCCTATTAAAGATTAATATCAGTTTGTACATGTTCCAGATAAAACTCGGCACTTTTCCTCGACATTTTGCCGCGACGTCTCAAAGAGCTGGAAAATAAACAAACGTCAGATGGAAAAGACACAGGTCAATCATCGTACTTTTCACGCATACGCAGCACAGCAACGTAGCGTTTTCAGTGTGGATGAACACGATTGAAAACGATAGTGTGGACGCGGAGTGTTTTTAGACGAAACTGCAGTTTTCCAATTTATCTGGATTAGTGTCAACGTAGCCTAAATAAGCTCTACCAATTCTGCCAGGACAACTGATCGAATATTCAGTCAGGATTATGCCCTGAGCTTGCTGGTGTCTACCAAAACCACTGAGTCAGGAAGCAACTTGCTGAGAAGTAACCAAATATTAGTGTGAGTGTATATGTACTTTTTACCCTCAGCTAACCCAATTATTCTTCTTTAAATGTATTAGAGATTATTAAAGATGTACTGCTGCACCATTCTTCAAACCTGGAAAGACAACAGTTCAAACAAATCAATACAAGCTTGTAATTACCATGACGTTCATGCCAAGTTTTGACCACAATTGTACAAATTCATGACGTATGTTTACACTCATATAGCTCAGTGATGTCACTTAAGCTGGCAAATGTAATTGTTTTAACCTATTTATGAAGCTAGCAGCTGTAGTAGTATTCTGTAGTAGTATTTTCAGTGCGCATGCGCCAACCAGCGTGCAGCCTGCTACAGTCGCTCCTGCTTTTCTCTTAGTTTAGCTCTTTTTTCTTACGTATTCTTTTTTTTTCTGACTTGTATTTTCCTCCGTTTTCTATCTCTTATTCAATCATGTGGATTGAGAGAGTTTTTGTTCTTCTGGTGGCCGTGGAACTGTTACTTTTATCAAGGAACGGGACCGCGGCACATCTC
>NW_005187582.1:448686-461982 GCF_000239375.1 Pundamilia nyererei
CAGGGATTAATAAAGTATTCTGATTCTGATTCTGATTCAGCTGTCCTAACAGACCGCATATAAAACATGGCCAAAGCCACCAGAGTTGAGCGTTTTGGTTTGGAAGGACAAAGAGGTAAATGACTCTGATGTCTGTTATGTTACCCGACAGGAAGTGAATGCAACCGCTGAACAGCAGGATCACGGAGAATATGCTGGCTATCTAGTTTTCGGCCTAGCGTAGATTGTTGTTGTCACCTCTTTGGCTCTGACAGCAATCAGAGATTGTTAAATGTCTGTAGACATCAAACAGGTTTCTGGCACAAAAGAACACTGGCTGATGTCCAACTTAAGGAAATTTGGGCTTAGTGGAAAACAAAAGCATCACCAGCTGCACACCTCAGTACGTAGGTCGAGTAAGAGATTGAGGTGGTCAATAAATGCCACCACAAACCTTTGAGATTTAAAAGTGAAAATTATTGTGTTTGTATTTTTTTATCAAGTCGATAACCCCAGTATTAACCTTAACCTAGCTCTACATGTGGAGGTCAGGAAAAAAAGAATAGTTTCTTCTGTGTGTCAATTAGAAAGATTATATTCTTTGTTCCCTAATTGCCAGAACTTGATAGAGAACAATGTATTAAAAACTAACCCTAGGTTAGAGTCAGGGTTAGGGTCATCAGTGATGACTTAAATCGATGGGTTAAAACACACGTAAATAATACCTGTAGGTTTGATCCCCACTGAGCTTTGCCGTCCAACAGTGCATCAAGGACTCCTCGGCTCGGTTCGCCGCTCGCTGCATCGTTGCCACTCACCACATAGTATGCAGAACGAATGCGTTTGAAAAACTCTTGGTCCACATTCTTGGCACTGCAGTGGTTGGGAATGTAAGTCAGATCCACATAAATGGGTTGGCCGGGAGCAGCCACAGAGCCTGACTTCTGAGAACCTGTGTGGGTAAAGAAGGCCAAACCATTGTTCCCTTTTGTGTTGTGTAAAGAGTTAGGATGTTATGTTTTCAATGACATTTGCTCACCTGAACTGCTTTTGACACCATTAGTCAGCCCTTTGCCAGGGTTGTAGCTTGACCTGGACAGGTCGTCATCTTTGGAGCCCTGTCCATCTGAAAGACGAGACATCCGTGAACTCTTGTCGGCCTCCTTCTTTTTCAGCGAAGCACTACGAGGAGACTGCGTCTGTTTGACAGGCATAGGAGACCGCTTGCGCCTAGCTGGTGATCCTGATTTGGTTTTGCCTGCAGTCTTCTTTAAGCTCTTAGTTTTTGGCTCTTTCTTCAGGGAGCCGTTGTCTAAAGAGTCGGGATCTACCATGCAAACGTCTGGCCGTGGGGGGTGTGGGGAAGGATCCATGAGGGGAGCAGGAGAAGGATCGTGGCTCTTCCTGGAGTTAAAGTGGTGGCTGCCTCCTCCTAGGGCAGCTTTATCAACTGGCATGTAGTCAGCATCCTCATCTGAGTCCATGTTGCCTTCAACAGTAGCTGAAGGGTATTCTTCACTGCCCGGGGGTGCATCCGAATCTGACTGGGAGGCCAGAGACTCGCTGACCGAGGTGGGTGGAGTGTCCTCCGTGGCCAAGCCTAATCCTGCTGACATCCCACCAGTTTGGTGCAGAGAACTGCTGTCCCTGCTGTGGGATTGGTGTTGATGGGCGTGTTTGTGAGCCCTTCTCTTGACTGAGAGGTCGTGCTCGTCACCCTCCTGCGACTGATCACTTCTGCGGCCTTGCTCCTCATCGTCCTCGTCACTGGAGAGTTGCCGCATGCAAGGGTTGATGAAGGAAGGTGAGAGGTCTTCTTTGCGTTGCCTGTACTCAGAAGACGAATATCCGGGAGAGGAGCGGCTCGTATAGGAGGAGGTAGCTCCTATGGGTGCATCCCGATCGCTGTCGTCATCGTCGTCCTCGTCATCCTGCCCTCCCCGGCTGCACTCCTCCCCGTAGAACGGTGAACGGAACGGCTGATCAGTTGAGGAGAGTGAGAGCGGGCGGGCAGGATGCTCTGGCTCCATTTCGCACTCTTCTTCAAACTCATCATCGTGACGGTAATGAGGGGGAGAGTCTCCTGGCACCATTCCCATCTGGGATTTTGGCATTTCCCACTCATAGGAGCTCCTTACATAACCTGCTGCTCCCTCGTGTGACACCAGCTTGGCTGAGCCTAAAGCTGCACCAGTTACTGCTGCTGCAGGTGGGAGCATGGAACTCGTGCTGACCTCCGTGGGCCCGTTCACTGTGTCAGGCTTGCTGGTCTGAAGCGTTGAGGGAGTGTAGGAGCCAAGAACATCTGGAAGCGCATCTCCTGGCTTTTCAGCAATGGGTGGAGCAACAGGCTTGTCAGAAAATAAAAGGCTACTAGCCAGGCCACTAGAAGGAGACCTCAGAGTCATCTCACGCATATACGCTTCCTCGTCCTCTTCTTCGCTGCTTTCGGTCTCCTCAAAGTAATGTTTGCCTTCTATGTCTGGCCGAGGCGAGGACGTGACGCCAAACAGAGCAGCACTAGCTGCCTCCTTGTCCTTGGAGAACTCTGAAAGTTGAGAGAATGGTGACGCTAGTGTGGCCCCAAATCCAACAGCTGTGTCCAGCTGGGACCCTTCAGACCACTCAGGCTTAGAAAAACACTCAGGTTGAGAGACTTTATCTGTTAGTCCACCTAATGAAGTCATGTGCTCCTTCTTGTCATCAGTAAAGGTACTGGACGAGAGGGTGGGGAATGATTTAACCTCTTCAAAAGGACTGAGAGGTGAGAAGCGGGCCAAACCGGAGGTAGTCTCAGCTGCGCTCGTAGCCGTAATTTGTTTCTCAGTCACTTCTAAATAGTCATCTTTTGCGACAGCGGAGCTGGAGAATGGAGAATCCGTAACGGGCGAGTGTTCATCTTTGAAGGAGGAGTACTCAAAGAGAGGCTCGGCTGAGGCAGGTGTCTCCAGCTCCTCTCCGAACTGACGGCTGGTGGACAGAGACCCCGAGGTGGAGGAGGAGTAGCTGTAGGCCGAAGAGGAGGAGAACCCAGGGGCAGCGGTGGTTGTGGTGTACTGGAAGCTTGTGTCCAATGATCTCTTACTCAGAAGATCTGGTGTCTTTTGTTTCTCAAAATCAGAATCAGCTCTGTCGTTCTGGTAATAGTTGCCGTCTGTTGATTTCAAGGTGAAGTTCTCTCTTGCTTTGTCTGAGCTTTGACTGGGCACAAACGTCTCCTTCTCGTCACTTCCGCTGCTGTATTCAAATCCTGATGAGTAGCTAGAGAAACCTGCAGCCCCTAAATCCAGTGGTTTTCCGGTTAGCGATGACGAGTCGGCCTTGGTTTTATCTTCGACAGTTGTGAGGGAGCTCGAACTGCTTCCTGTAATAACCGGCTTCCCCTGACCGCTGTTACCATATCCAGCCATGGAAACCATGAACTCAGGCTTGTCTTGGCCAAGCGTTTCACTGACCGGACTTTTCACTTCCTTTTCAGATTTCTCTTTGGCACCTTTCTCAATATCAGAATCAACAGCACCTTCATCCTCTTCCTCCTCCTCTTCGTCATCTTCCACTTCTTCGTCGTCATCAACAATATCATCATCATAGTCCTCCTCGTCTCTCGCCGTTAGCTTTCGCATATCAATCTCCAAGCACGCACCTTTCTCGTTGTAGGCCGAGGCAGCTAGCTTGTCTACACCCGACGCTGAGGCCTCTGTGCTGTCAGTCGGGACTCTGACGTCCTTTTCTGATGACAAAGAAGTGGTCCATGCCTCAGGTCTGTCAGCCATTGAAGGGAATCGACTACTTTCACTGTGTTTAGATGACTCCTTTTCTTTCACCTCTTTTTCGAATTGAGCTGTAGCTGGAGTGCTCTTGGAGTCTAGCCACGATAAGGACTCCTTTCCATAAGAAACAGCAAATCCCTCGTTTTCTGACATCTTATCCCTGACTGTGAAGGGAGGCTCATGTTTTAGCAGATCTGCGCTGTCCTTTGCTACGTCTTTCTCCACCTTAAGGACCTCTAAGGACTCCTGACGAAATGAGTCAGAGTCAATTGAGCTTGTCTTGCTGTCGTAAATGTCACTATAAGAGAACGTTTTTCCGTGCACATAGGGAGTGTCCTGTCTTACATATGAGGCCTTTACTTTACCCTCCTTCTCGGGAAACTCGTACAGGTTGAACTGAACACTTTTTTCAGGCTCTTTAATAGTGATATCTGCTTTTTCTGCGCTGTCTTTTGTAATGTCAGCTTCGGCGCGATCACTCAAAACAGGCTGAGACCCTACCCTAACTGGAAAGTCGTCATCTTTTTCATCTTTGTTCGAATACGTCACGTGAGGTTTGGGTTTCTCCTCTGTGGCAAAGGCCACATTTGTTTTGCCTGAGCTCACAACTTCCTTTTGAGTTCCTGCAGATTTTGCATCAAAACTAAAGTCATCATCCAAGAAGCAACCCTCTTTGGCCTCCATAAGCTTTGCCTTGACGGTAGGCTGTAGATCCTTTTTGGCATAATAATCGTCATCCTCCTCCTCCTCAGATTCTTCAGATGCTTCAAACATGGTCTTGTCACCTGACACACCAATGAAGGAGGTATTGTCTGAGATGGTGACTGATTTCTCTGTTTTCTGGATGTCAGCTTTCGTGCTGGTCACTGCCTCGTCTCTGTCTTCTGTCCTAAAGGGCTTCTCCTCCGTTGGAGAGTAGCCGCTGCTGGTAGGCACAGACTGTGTGGGTGATGCAAGTTTCATGGTGCTATCGTCCGGACTTAGGCATCTTTCCTCACTCTCCTGCCTGGAGTGGGACTCTAGCCCTGGGGAGAATGATGAAGGAGGGGGTGATACAGACTTTATTTCAACACCAGTCTTAAATCCCTCTGCAATGAAGAGGTTTTCTTTGACAGACTGTGAGGGTGAGTACTGTGTAGTGGAGAAGGGAGGAGGAGAAAAAGTGGACGAGGGCGATTTCTCCTTCTCCTGGAGCATCATGGAGGCTGCATGTTCGTAGCCCTCTTGAAGTTTACCCAGAGGGATGTCAACGTTTGGGGTCTGGTCCTCATCCTCATCCTCGTCATCATCTTCTTCATCCTGGACTGATGGGACATTCACTTCACCCTCGATCTCAGGGATGTGGGGCTGATACTCATCAGAGGAAGGAGACTTAAAACACTTGTCATCCTCTAGAGAGGAGGTGGGTGAGATGGTTCCTGCTGAGTGGAGATAGTCCTTCCCTTGGGCAGCCTCTGCACGTGAGGGGATGCTGTTGATGGTATCCAGCAGGAGAGAGTTCCGCCCAGCCTCCTCGGTCTGGGGCGCTGTCACGGAGGCAACGGACTGGTCTTCAGCTACAGATGTGGCAAAGGATGACAGTTTGTCATATTCTGTGATGGATGTGGCTGAGGAGATGTGCTCCTCTTCAGCAAGAGGAGCAGCAATGATGGTGGGGTAAGGTGCAAGCTCAGGTTCGGGACCTCCCATAAAGGCTTTGGGTTTGACATCGGCAACGTCAGATATAGCGGAACTCTTCATCTCCTTTATACCGTGCATCGAATCAAAGGTGCCGGGAACGTCGGGAACAGAGATGTCATAAGAGCCCACATCATAGTGCAGCTGTAGAATCCTGTCCTCGGTATCCTCATGGATCTCCTCATCAGAGATGGTCTGTTCAGTCTCAGAGTATCCGGGTATGGTTTCATCTTGGATAAAAGAGAACTGCTCTGAGGCAGAGGCTGCTATTGCCTGTGCAGTTGGTAACGGTTTTTGCGATGGCTTGGTGTCCCACTCCTTTGCTTTTTCCTTTTTCACCTCCTCAGTTTTATACTTCAGGACCTCATCGTCTTCTGTCCCTTCAAGGTCAGCTTTCTCGATTACATCGCCCTCTTCCTCTGAGCTCTCGCTCTTCTTTGATCTATCTTTTACATCATCCTTTATGGAGTATTTATCATATTTTTCCATTTTCTCCTCTTCGTACTTTTTATTGGAACCATCATCGCCGTAGTTCTTCTTTTGAGTAGCCGCCATCACCTGTTCTTCCTGTTTGACTGGAGATTTGGGCAAAGCAGACTTTGTCTCAGTGGTTGAGGCTGTGACTTTTTCCTCAGGGAAAACTAAGGAAGAAACTTTAGCGTCAGAGTGCACTGTTAGCTCAGGCATGACATCGTTCTGGATCGGTTCTGTCTTGTGTTTGGACAGCTCCTCTTGTTTCAATGCCTCAAAGTCCTCAGTGAGGTCTTCGGGTGAGGACACAATGGATCTGTCAGCCAGAGCTGCTGCCTCAACCTCTTCAGGCACATTCTTTAAAACTGGTTTTTTCTCATTCACTTCCTCCTTCACTGCTTTATTTTTGTCCCTTTTAGGTTTAGCCTGAGTCTTGGCCTTGTGCAAAGTTTTCCTCACCTCAGGGGTTAATGGTTTCAGGTCTGGTTTTGTGATTTTTCTCAGTTCAGGTTTACTTGGATCTTTCTTTTTGTCCTCCTTGGCTTTGCTTTCTTTCTTCTCCTCCTTTCGTATGTTCTCGTCTTTCTTTACCTCGCGTTTCTCTTTCTTCATTTCTTTTTTCTCTTTGTCTTTTTTCTCATCCATCTTTGATGCTTTCTCTTGCTTGGCAGCTTTTTCCTTTGATATTTTCTTTTTTTCCATCTTGTTAACTCCAGGGGCTACTTCACTGTTTTTCTGTTGCTTGGTGGCTTTTAGACTTTCACTTTTGGGTTTCTTCTCTTCTTTCTTTTCAGCCTTATTTTCTTTGCCGGTATCGCTCTTTGACTCTTCCTCCGGTCCACTGGCTTCTTTCTTAGTTGTTTTCGAATGTGGTTTGGGCGAAGATTTCAGACTCTCTTTGCTATCAGTTCTTGATCTTATTTTGGTCTGTTTTATGATGGGAGGTGGTGCGCCAGATGATATGTCTTTTTGGGTAGCCACTGGGTATCGCAGAAAGTCCAGGTGCTTTAGTTTCTCTAGGCCTTCAAATATTTTATTCTGTGGTGCATTTCCTGGGAAAAGCACACGGACTATCTTTTCTGTTGGACGATGAGGAATCCACACGATGAGAGCTGTGACTGACGTTAAATAGGGGACCGATATTTCTCCTTCTTTTCCGTTCGGCATCATGATCCCTGTCTTGGCCTTGCTGTTTCCGGCCCATTTCTGCATTAGAAACTGCATCTCTTTGCTTTCTTTTACGGGGTTTAGAACATACATGTCTAACTTTCCCACACCTAGCTTGTGGAACAGTGTGATAGGTTCAATCGTGTTGCTTACTACCCTATGAAGAGGCTCTGGTGTGATGCCAAGCTTGTTGAGGTACTGCAGTGTCAGAGATGCTTCCTCAATGCTTCGCTTTACCTTAAGGGTGGACTCGGGCATCCGCAGCTTCTCCGGGACATTGAAAAACACAATCCCGAGCTCGGGGGAAATAATGTTCTTCATCCAGTCACCGCTGCTGCTGGAGCCAGAGTCTTGGTTCCTCTCTTCCTCCTGCTCAGCAATCTTTCGCTGGAACAGCCCATTGATGCCAGGGAGGTTATCTGCGCCAATATGGGTAAGCAGGACAGAGTCGATCCTGTCCAGGTGCCGAACCAGCTTCCAGAAGCAGGACTTCCGCTCAGACCCACCGTCCACCAGGATGTTGAATCCATTGACAGCAAACAGAGCAGAGTCTCCCCTGCCTCCAGGGAAGATGTAGCAGCAGGGTTTGGACAGCTTCAGAAACCCACCGGAGGTTGGGGGCTCCAGAAGGTCAAAGGGTGATGGCACATCCACTGTCTCTGCAACATACTCTGTAAACTCTGTGACTCCGTCCATGTTGGGGAGGTGGGGTTCGGGGTTCAGGCGGTATTCCAGAAGATTTAGGAGTGACTGCTGCTCCTGGCTTTGGCCCAGGGAGCTCCAGCCCCCTTCTCCCTGACAGGAAACGGTAAGCTTCGACGGTTGCTCAGAAGAGGCCCTGGACAGGACTTCAATCACCTTCAATCAAACACAGGAAGAGGGAAACATGACCCAAAATCATTTTTATAGTTCCACGTTGATCTATACACGCATACACTGAAACAAAGTATTTAGAGTGAACGCACGTGCAGCTTACTTCAGGGTTGGAGATGATGTCGGAGAAATGTTGCCAGGTGAAAGCTCCACTTTGCAGTTGGATGTCACCACCTTGCTCAGAGCTCTGGCCGCTCAGGATCAGCAACTTATTTGCAGCAGAGTCGGTGATCAGTGAGCGAGTCTAGGCAGAGGATAGTAATACGACTGTAACAACAACTGATATATTTAGAATACTATATCATCAATAATCTACCAGAAATACAAACAAAATAGTCAAATGGCAGCACATAAGGATGATGAAAAATCTTTCAGTGCCCAAACATGTGATGGACTGATTCAAAGCTGGAGACATCCAAACACTTATAGGATCATTTTATCCCACATGTACCTGCAATTCCAACTTTCTGTGTGTGAAAAGCAGCCAATCAGACACGGGGGGGGGGGGAGGAAAGCTAGCCTTAAAGGGACAGGACCTAAAACGGCACCTTTAGGATGAACTGAAAGGGTGTGTCACGGCCTAGCCTGTACCAGAAACACAATCTACTTGTGCACAAAAGGCTCCTTGTTTTCTTTTTCTTTCATAAGTAACGGATAGCCAGATGACTGCTGTGCTCCTGGACTACCAGGGCCAACTGCTGCTGATAAGCAAAGGAAAGAAAAATGCTTTACAGATGTTTGTTAAGCAATTCAGGCAGGACGATTACAAAGTAATTAAATGTTCTTTATTTTCTTAATAAATGGATATTTTTCTTTTTGTGAATAATTGATATAAAATATATTCAATATTATTCCTTTTTGTCTATGGAGCTAACAAGTCATCATACAAAGCTGCTTAAATGTAGAACAGAGTAGCCTACATGGAGCTGGAAATGAGTAAAATAGCTGCAGTTTGTCCTCTGTGTGATGAATGGAACGCTAAATATGTCCAATCAAAATAGCTGCTCTAACAAAATGATTTTAAGAAAAAAAGGTCAGTCAGGCTGCAAAAACTCCTGCTCCTTTTTACAAATCTAAATATAGCAGTTTAAAAATGAGCGCCTGTCACTTAACACCCAAAATAGAATGTTTGAAAAAGTATTTTCTATTTCTGCGACAAACAGGACCCATTTTAGGCACATTTAAAGTCTCGATTTAGTCATAAGTAGCTGAGAAGCTGAGATTCCGGAGGCCTAAGGAAAATGATTAAAAGGAGAATAAACACACAAAACTGTGAGTTTCTTGGGCAGCTTGAGGGACCAGCTGTTTCAGTCCTGTAGATGTAGACTTGGCAGTAGTTCCACATTGATCTACAGATGCAAGTTACTCGTGAAGGACTAATTAAATGTTTATAGTGACTAATTAAAGCTATGAGGTCGACCTGTGTAAACAAAACTAGTATGAAAGTTGTTATCTGCAGTCAAAGACAGATAACATGAACACACTGTCTGTGACTCACACTGTGGTCCTTCAGCTGACAAAGTGTACTGATGCTAATCAGAGAAGCCTGGGACAGGCATGGACCTCCAACTCTGGGATCCCTGGTGAACAGCAGGTATTGCTACGGTCTTCATAAGACAAACTGAGTTCAGATCACATTGAACACTTTGACCCAGAACTCCTCAGTGTGACTTAAATGAAAAAACTTTTCCAAATAGGAACCAAACACTTTGATCATCGCCACGCACTCGTTTCCTGTATGCTCTCTGAATGTGACTCACCTCTGAAACAGCAGTTTCCTCTGATGGGTTCACCAACACAACTGTCTGGAGGACATCACTCTGATACTGGAGAATTCTCTGGCCTGCAGGAACAGATACATAAAAACTTAAAAGGTCTTCTGATGACCAGGCGGGAACAAGAAGCAAACCATCAGCTGATTAAAGCCAAACAGATTAGAATTTCTGGTACAGTACAAATGCAGAGTCTCACATGTACCTCTGTCAAGTAAATATTAGGACTGTAGAGCATCCGTAACTCTGGATGATAAGCATGGCAATGCAAGTTAATATTTAAGAGCATTTCCATGTATTTATTGAGTTTTAAACTTTATACTGACACCATCATTAAACAAAACAAAACCAACATAACAGGACAAAACAAAATAGACAAAACAAAATAAAACAAACAACCCGGCTCAAGAATACAAATAAATAAATGGAAAATCCAGACACTTTGATTATGAGATACAATTAACAATACACATATGTAAAATAGCAGTGACATGCTTGCATTATACCAGGGCCTGTGAGAAAATAGCAGAAATATCCAAACCGGCATACGCCATAAATGGGTCCCATATTTTATTAAACTTTTTGTCCCTACTATGTAACTTGCATATTAAGAAATCTAGTGACATATATTCCAGTACCGTCCGGTGCCACTGAGTCTTAGATGGGGCCGTATCCGTGATCCAGTTCAAAAGGACACATTTCCTTGCACAGAATGTAAACAGTGCGTAGAGCTGCTTTCCAAAGCAGCTCTGCGCACTGATTGTGTCGTTTGCCACTCAAAGTAGCATACACAATGGGTTGCATTCAGTGTCAGTGGTGAAGATCTTATCCAGTTCACACTTTATGACAAATCAAAATTGTTGTATTTTCCAGCAGGACCATAGACAGTGCGTGAGGTTGCCCACCTCTATTTTACATTTAGGGCTAGGGATGGGTGCCATGATGGCACCGGTTCTGACATAAACGGTAGTAACCAGACCGAAAAGCAGCGCACATTTCGGTGCTTTATTTCGGTGCTTTTTTTTCCTGAGCTGTGATACACTTTAGATTCTAGCCAATCATTTTACGTTTCCGAGGATAGTAGGCGGGGCCAGGTACGTACGTTCTTTTAGAGCAGAGCTACAGATTAAAAATGACCAAGGCAAAGCGGTCAAAAGTCTGGCTGTACTTCACAGCAAAATATGCAAACTCAGCAGCAACAAGTGCTTTAAGCTGATACTGTGATACTGTGCAAAGGAGGTAACACCTCAAATCCGATGAAACACCTGGCGACGCATAGCGTTTTTTTAAAAGCCGAGAAATGCGCCGTATTTGATAGCTTGCTGCGAGACCTCACACCGAGCACATCTACTGTGGGTGGGTTGCCTATTATCGGACCCGGAGTTAGCAACATCCCCCAAAAACACGAAGAGGAGAGTCCTGGCCCCTAGCCCTGCCAGTGTAGCAGAAATGATGACGGATGATGACGGCAGCAGCCGTTCTTCTCTGCGTGAGTAGCTTAATGTTGTTCGTGTAATTTACGTTGAGTAGGCTAACCACGTTATTACATTAATGCATGTAAGGTGAACTAGCAAACATCATCATAGCTACATGCGGTTGTCTTCTTGTTTGATGGCAGATACTCCCTTCACCCTGGCCAAAAAGGCTAAAATGACCAAAGAAAAAGAGGGAAACAGCTGAACATGAGAGGTTTTTGGACAAAGTTTGTTTTTTCCATTGTTTAAGCACTGCTTCCAGCCAAGAGTGATGCCATAAATCCCCTATAGCTGCAGAAAAGGCTAACATTGTTATCTTTTTACAAAAAAACAGCTGAACATGAGAGGTTTTTGGACCAATTTTGTGTTCTCCATTCTTTAAGCACCGGTTTAAGCACTGGCACCGTTTCAAAAGTACCGGTTTGGCACCGGTATCGGATAAAACCTAAACGATACCCATCCCTATTTAGGGCACAGCGGAGAAAGGTCTGAATTGTATTTATGGCGTTGAGAAGGTGAAATGCGAGCGCTGTGTAAAATTTTAATTTGGATTGCCTTTACTTTATTACAGACGCTCAGAGATTTAGCATTCTCCCAGACTTCGTCCCATACCTCGTCACTAATCTCTATATGTAATTCCTTTTCCCAAATAAGTTGTGTCCATGACCCCAAATTCTGTTAACAGGCCATAACAAATTTTTATAGAGGTTCTAAGATTTGGCTGAAATATCTGCTTTTCACAGTTAGAGACGGTTTGATTAGTAAGTATTGTTGTAGCCCTTTGGATGTGGTCCCTCACTTGTAAATAAGTCCTATGAATATTGTATTTATCGATTAGCTGGTCAAAGGACATAAAAGTTAGACCCGTCCATTCAGTCAGAAAAGGTAGAAATACCATTCGCAGCCCAGTTCCAAAAGCCGGGGTCGGTGGTTCCAGGCAAAAAGAGAGGATAATCGGATAACGGAGTGAAAAGAGATGTTAGGTGAGACCTTCCTTCTAGTTTTTGAACCATTCGCCAAGCTCTAACAGTAGATAATGTAAGTAGGTTGCTACAGAACATCCTTAAGGTCTTAAGTTTTCCCACAAAAAGCAAATTTTTCAAAGGGAAGCTGGACATAGAGCTCTCAATATCCAACCAGACAGGAGAAGGCTGTTGTACCCAATCGGCAGCTATACGCATATGGGTGCTCAGCTGATACTTCCTTATATCTGGGAAATCAAAGCCCTCCTTTGAGGATGGAAGACATAACGTGGATATTTTAAGACGAGGTTTCCTCCCTGCCCAAACAAAGGAGCTGTGCCATTTAGAGTTTGGATAGTTTTGTGTGGGAAGAGGGTCGGCACCATCTGTATTGGGTAAAGTAGCCTGGGTATAATGTTCATTTTCAGAAGAGCGATACGACCAAGCCAGGACTTTACCCCCCTATTGTAAAGTTACTTTTATACATCTGGTCGAAGGCGGGTGTGACCCTAATTCCCAGATACGTAAAGTCCTGTGGGGACCAAGTGAAGGGAAATGAAGACGGGGCCCGGTTTTTGTTTCAGACTGCCCAATGGCATTGCTTAATTTTATCGTTTTATATTAATTTTATAATTAATTTTATAGCCTGAGATTTCACTAAACTTATTAATAGTTTCAACCAGAGAGGGGATTGATGATTCCAGCCGAGTCAACACAACAAGTACATCATCAGCGTATCTTGTGCTGTCTTTGTCCTATGGATAGACCATGTATGTCTGCCTGAGCTCGTACTGCCTCTGCCAGTGGCTCTAAGGCAAAGAGCAAAGGGGAGCGGGGACAGCCTTGTCTGGTTCCCTTCAGTATCTGGAAGTTGGAGGACCGAAACCTGTTTGTGAGAACTGCAGAGCAGGAATTGTTATAAAGTAACTTAATCCAGTTTTATAAAGTTTCCACTGAAACCGAATTGGTGTAGTGTAAAAAGTCAGGTAAGACCATTCGACACAGTCAAATGCTTTCTCGGCATCAAGGGAAATCACCACACCAGGGCCCTATTTCAGGAAGCCGGTTTAGTGCAAACTCTGAGTAAGTATACCCTGAGTTAACGAAAACTCTGGGTTTTCAGTTTCACAAAGCGAGTTTAGATTAATTC
>NW_005187582.1:464490-466984 GCF_000239375.1 Pundamilia nyererei
GCAGACTACTTTAGGCCCGGAAGTAGGATTCGTCACGTCATCACTTAACGACCGGATGAATGAAAACTGCCGCATGGTCTATGACTATGTCACCAATCGAGTTAGATCTGATGGTAAAATAAGGTTTGGGACGAAGAAGTAGTAATTCTTGTATAACAAGTATGTACTTTAGAGAAAAGGGTAAATTCCTTATTTGCTGAATGCTGTGCTCTCCACACCTCAACATATTCCAGTTCCCTACATAAGGTAACGAGGGTCTTGGCTTGAGGTGAGAGAGACAGTTTACCCTGAGGAGATTTATCCAAAATTGGGTTTAAATGACAGTTAAAGTCCCCTCCAATGAATGAGTCTCTAACATTTAAGTCCACAAATTTTGTGAAGGCTGTAATCAAAAAGTCTCCTGGGTGACCAGGGGGACAGTAAATATTCATAATGGCAATTTCTTCTCCGTATAAAACACATTTCACTATCGGTATCCCTTATACCAGGGGTCGGCAACTTTTCTGATGATGAGTGCCATCTAAAATTTCCTCAGAAGTCAATGTGCCATATGACTGCAGTAGCAATAAATTTAATAACACACTATATTAACAGTTACACACTATATAGAACAACTTTATAGATTATATTTGTTTGCAGATGTTGGCAGCTATCAGCGAATAGTTATCAGCTATTTTGAAACAAAAAAATAAAAAGACAAATGCTATCTATGGTCTCCTCAAAACAATGATAAGAAAAATAAACTGAGCCAATATGGCATGTTTGTTAATACAGAGATACACATGTTAATGTGATCTCTGGTCTCCCACTCAGAGACACAGGTCTCCGAGTGTCCAGCATTCAGACGGCTACCTGAGGACTCATGTGAGAGAAAATCTGCTCACACAGATATGTAGAGCAAAAAACTGTCAATAAGGCCTCTGCAATGTTCTGAAGACAGTTAAACTTGTCAGGTAGTGATGTCCAGCAGGTGAAAATGCAGCTCCATGAACACGCACAGCTGTGGATTCCAGCTGCGTTCGTAGTTCTGCAAACTTTGACCCCCACAGAGTCGAGCTTTTCAGTTCAATCAGCTGCATTTTGATGTTGCATTAACTGGCATTAACTCAGCCAGTTAATGCGAAACAAATCCAGCTGCTCATTAAAGCTTTCTGGTTCAATCAGAAAAGAAAACATTGGTCCATACACCTGAAAGTCCCGAAAACACATTGTGAATTCTGTCTCTAGTCTGTATCTGTGTATTTCCACGGTGCTGATGCTGCGCTGAGCCGACAGCTGCTGAAGCATTTGAAGTGTTGGAATGTGGAAATTTCAACATTGCTTGAAAAAACTGCCAGCAAGCAACGTCCCTCTCACCAGTAAGCTAAGTGATTTTTAGCCAATTACAAGTTGAATCTGGTAGTTGGGGTTGTTAGCTAAGATACCGTCATTAAGAAGAGGAACAACTAATGTGTCTATGCGAGCTAATTTGCGATGTGCAACGCTGGCCCAGCCATTTATTTTTTAATGCACCCTCTCAGATTAACTCACTGCATGTCGTGCCCAGGGCTGGACTGGGACAAAAAATCGGCCCACCAGGTAGTAAAGCCATAAAGCCTTTGAATGAAAACAAACGCTGTTGTGACAGTGATGTACACTGTCTTCTGGTATATGTATGATTTATATACATGTTATATCAGATAAAAACTTTGCTTTTAAGATTCAGATAATAAAACGAAAAATCACCATCGGCCCACTGGGCAAATGTCCGGTATGCCCGATGGCCAGTGACACTTCTGTGGTTACAGCAGCCTCCACCATGCAGTCACAGATATTGCTGTTTCAGTTTTTGTCAGTAGACTAGTTCTTTTCCATGAAACTGCTAATAATTTTTTTTTTTTGTTAAACCAAGGACATGACGGTAGAAAGTCATAGCCCAAAGAAACGCTGGACAGTTACATCATTATACTGTAGCTCATAATCAAAGTCTCGGTGGAGAATATGGGTGGGATTTTTACTTCTGAAATCTCACTATCGACATCAGAGCATTTACACACGTATCAAAAAGAATATTTAAACACAAAACAAGTAAAAAGAGTGAAAGTTAGAGAACAGTTTGTAGTTCTGTAAATGAAGTCAGTGTACAGCTGAGAGTAGCAGAAGGCTTTTTTCAGAGTTTGTTCCAAAACCCAGATATGCTAACATGCTGTCATGCTAGGACATGTTATCATGTTAGCAAGTTAGCATTTTCTAACACAGCTACATGTATATCAGCTGAGACTGCTGGAAATGTAATTGGTTGGGAACATACAGGCTCATACATCAAAGCACTGCATGAATATAGAGTCAATATCAACCTTCTTTACTAATATCTGCAAATAAAATGGCATTTGGTGATATCAGTGGGTACTGTTTATCTGTTGTGTCCCATCAACAGACTAAAGGTTTGAAGATGAAGAGATGAAATAATAATAATAATAATAATGGATTGCATTTATATAGCGCTTTTCGAGAC
>NW_005187582.1:467057-469398 GCF_000239375.1 Pundamilia nyererei
CAAGCTACAGTTGTAGCCACAGCTGCCCTGGGGCAGACTGACAGAAGCGAGGCTGCCATATCGCGCCATCGGCCCCTCTGGCCAACACCAGTAGGCAGTAGGTGAAGTGTCTTGCCCAAGGACACAACGACCAGGACAGACAGAGCTCGATCGAACCGGCAACCTTCCGGTTACAAGATAAGCTTCCCAACCCCCTGAACCACAGTCGCCCCCTGAACTATGGTCGGGGTGACGACCGAACTGAAACACTTATTATTACATTACATCTGCATCAAACACTGCGACAAAACTGAGTGAAATGTGTCAGAATGGAGCAAAGTGCTGGTGATAATATAATGTCCTGCTTTCAACATTTGCAGCAACAATCCTTAACATCCTCAGCTCCGCCCTCTGTTTTTCACACTGGGTTTTTTCTTCACTGCCACTAACTAAAGCCCTGATGACAGAGGGGTGGGGGTTCAATCCTACATCTTTCTCGTGTACAATCACAACAATATTGCCAAAAAAAAATCCACAGCCACAAGTCTTACTGTTGCTATGGGCACGCTTCACTGGCTCCTGCTGCTGAGTTACACTGACCCAGTCTTGGCTGAGGGAGACGCATTGCAGCATTTCTGTGAGAGGGAGGGGAGGCTCGCATTGCACGCTAGCATGCAAGCAGCATTACACAATATAGGAGGTAAAAGCCAGTGACAGAGCATCAGCAGTATAATAACCATGTAGGCGGTTCGGCCACGAGAATCTATATTTAGCACAAAAGATGCTCCTCAACCTTGAAAACATGAAGGAGCTGACACTGGCTATTAATGGGTCCTTTCCCTGCTGGAAAGGGAAGGTTAGTGAGGGTGGGGGGCAGCACTCGAGGAGAAAATGACATGCCTTAATGTTATAAGGATGCACGGAGGGTCAGAGATAATCCATCGACATGTTCAAGTCGTAGTCAGGAGCAAACTAACAGCTAGTGTCATGTCTGCTCAGTAAACACATGTGCTCCAGCTTTTCACATAATGTCAAACCTGTGAACAATCTGCATTTGCTCAGCTGCTGATCAAGCAAGCAGAGTGTAAAAGCACCAAAGCAGGAGCATCATGAGCATCGCATTTTAATGAACCAACTGGTGCTGAAAGAACAATGAAAGATCATATTTCTATTCTTGTTTTATATCATTTTCAGTATGAATAAGGGAGAATGTAGGCTCTTTGATTTCCAAGAGATCCACAACTGTGCACATATTTTATTGACATGAAATCTACCAAAATAGATCTATAAACATTTGAACTGCAACACTTTCTGAATTTCAAGTCTTTAATTGAACTCACCACAGGCATTCGAACAGTTTAATAATCCTGGCTGAATCACTGTGAGCCTCTTAGAGCTTTGTTTGCTCACATTCAGCATGCAGCTGTGAAGGAAACTGTTTTTCAGTCTTTTATTTAATTAACACTGCTGAACATCTGTGTATGTTCTCAGTCATCCAGGTCATCCGTTTCTTTCCAAGCTCCTGAGACTGCTGAACATCTCTAACTGACTGAATTACACAGCTGAGAAGTCTGTCACCTGTTTATCCCAAATTTGGGGGAACAGTTGGAACCTCGCAGTGAATTTGTAGCCTGGTGTACCTCCACACTGTGCCAAGGCAAACTTGTTATGCATTTCCTTTTTTTCTTTCAGTGTAATGGCTGCAATGCATCAAGGTAAAGGTGGGACAGGCCAATATCAGCCTTCATCTTATACTCTGCTTTCGACCTGGGTCCTGCACAGAATCCTGCGGTGGTCTCTAGGAGCTTGCTAAATAAATCTGAATGGATTAAGTGCTATTATCTAACTGAGGGTTGTGGGGGGGCTGGAAATGATCCCAGCTGGGATAGAGGTGAGTATATGTCTTTGTTCTGTGGAGGAAGCCAGAGTGTCCGGACAAAACAAGCAAACATATACGTCCTGGCCAGATGGCGGATTCAAACCCACGACCTTTCTGATGTGAGCT
This sequence comes from Pundamilia nyererei, assembly GCF_000239375.1. Lineage (NCBI taxonomy): Eukaryota > Metazoa > Chordata > Actinopteri > Cichliformes > Cichlidae > Pundamilia > Pundamilia nyererei. Next base: position 469,042 of record NW_005187582.1, read on the forward strand.
AACAGTGCCACTTCGCTTCTTATGTGTTTTTCTATTTCACATCTCTAACATCAGAATCAGAATCAGAATACTTTATTGATCCCTAGGAGAAATTCTCTTTTGTTACAGTGCTAAGCAAACATTAACAAAGACAGACAATACACTAACTAAGAATAGCACAATATATACAGGCATATATATATATACATAAAGTCACTTATTAATAAATGTCTGAAAAAGGAAGAACGCGCAAAAAGGGTGTAGCTGTTGCAGTAAACAGTGTGTTAAGTGGATGCGTTGTACAGGGAGCCACAGGCAGGAATGATTTCCTGTGTCGTTCAGTGGTGCTTTTCGGTAATCTCAGTCTCTCACTGAACG
>NW_005187582.1:470557-484998 GCF_000239375.1 Pundamilia nyererei
CTCCACACAGCTGGGGGGCACAGGTCTTGAGGACGAGGGGACTCACTCCATCTGGTCCAGCAGACTGAGTGGAGTCTTCTCATTTGCATCTGAACCTGGTCTTGACCAAAAGTGATGGGGGGGGGGTTCAGAAATCTCACAGGAGGCAACAGCGCCATGTGAAGAAGAGGCTGGCACAGTGGTGTGGCTCTGGATTCCAGGCTGACCACAGGTGAGGTTGTGGGGGTGTGAGCAGACACTGTGGTGTCGAATCTATTGAAAAACAGATTCAACTCGTTAGCTCTGTTCTCACCTCCCTCAGCTGCCCTGCTGTTGGTTGGCCTGAATCCAGTGATGGTCTTCATACCCCTCCACACCTCTCTCATGCTGTTCTACTGGAGTTTCCACTCCAGCTTCCTGCTGTAATTGTCCTTAGCCTCTCTGATCTTGTCCTTTAGTAACACCTGGACCTTCCTCACCTCCTCTTTATTGCCCCCTCTGAAAGCCCTCTTCTTGTCGTTGAGGAGGGCTTTGATGTCCTTAGTCACCCACGGCTTGTTATTTGGGTAACAATGAACAGTCTGAGCTGGAACAATGGAGTCGGTGCAGAAAGTTATGTAGTCTGTGATACACTCAGTAAGCCTATTGATGTCCTCGGTGTGAGGCTCACAGAGTGTTTCCCAGTCGGTCACCTCGAAACAGCCCTGTAGTTCCGCTAAGGCCTCCTCTGACCACCTCCTAATGCTCCTCGTGGTCACAGGTTCCCTCATGTGGAGCTCAAAGGGAAATTGTGCTCAAACTTAGGTTTCTGTATATGTCACAACAGTCACAATGGGTTCATCAGCAAACACATCAGGACCACTGATGGTACAGTCGAGCCTAACATTAACCCCAGCTATCGTTATCTCTTCTGTTTATCTAACTATTATCACATTATAATCATCACAAAAATCCTCATTTTTTTAACTTTGGCCATGTTTTAATTTGAATGACTCAACATTTTAAAAGTGTTTTCAACAGAAAAACACACCCCGGCTGCTCTGAGTTGAACCTTTCCTTATCTGCAAATAATGTTAATGCTTCTGTTAATTTTGATATCACTAGCCATATCTGATTCTGAGTTCTCATTCCTAATAGGAAAACAAGCACCAAGATACCATCAGAATAAACAACATTCTAGATTTTAGTTCCAAAGAATTATCAGTGTGGCTGTTCTGCCACGTGTCGAGTGGGTTTTATACTTTCCACGTCCGTGACTCCGCTAGAATCTGCTCGGATGCCTCAAAGATGTATATCAGGAATGATTCGGCTGTCGGATCTCCAGCTATCATTGTCTGTGTCTGCAACAGGGTATAATCCAGGTTTTACAATAAAGTCAAATGTCCGGGAGTTTATGAAAAAGGTTTATGATGTCAAATGGAGTTAGAAGTTAGCAGTAAGCTAGCTAGCTAGTTGATGTATAAAAATGTTTCTACTGTATTTTTAAATTAAACAAAAATTTACAGCATAGCTTTGGACATAAGATAAAACGGAGACAAAAATCCAGCTTGCTGACCTTCAATAATCACTTCATGGCTACCTACAGATCTTTGGTTAGCCTTAGCACAGGCTAAGTTAACACGGGGAAGATGTGAGACGAGGGTTAAAACATGTGTTATCTTACTCTAATATTTCAATTTCTTTGATAATCTGAAACAGTTACAAAAAACTCAGTAACTCATGAAGGGGGCAAACACCTTTTAACACCACTGTATGCTAGTTTCAGATATCTTGGTTAGTCCAAACAACAAACTAGAAAAGCATTCAGAGCCCCATCCTCAACCAACACCAGTAACCTGCCTTGAAAAATTCCTTTAAAAATCTAGTAACCATCTGTGATATATGACTCTACCAGTCGTCTGTGTTTAAGCCTGTGTGCCTGTTCTCTCGCTCTCTCTATATGAGTGTGTGAAACAAACATCCTGTAGCCATTACCCATCATTCTTCCCTGCTGCCTCTGTGTGTGACGAAACACTTCCACTCCAGCCCACTAATATAAATGTTCTGCATGTCTGAGAAGCCTATTAACCGCTTCACACTCCTCACCCTTATTTGTACTTAATAACGTGTCTGAGGACAATCTCCTGTAAGGCCACTTCTGTGCCCACACATCACTCACACTGTTATCATGGAAACAAATGCAGCCCAAATGTAGTGTGGGCCTCTGTGGCTCATGCTTGTGATCTGGCTGAGCAGCATGCACTAATAAATAAAGATTAACTGAAGCAGAGTAGGTGCTGCAGTAGAAATGTGACAGTCTATCAGCCTCGTTGGCTCTGGCTGTTTCTAATAACAACTGCATGATGACTGTTCACTGTGGCCTCTAATGGGATGGAGAAGAACAATATAGCTTCAGGATGTTGGCTGTATAGAATAATTTAATACTCTATATCAAATGGACCTCACCATGGTGTTGTGATGGCCTTTTTATATTTTATATTTAGTCTTGTTGTGTTCTTGTGTTCTGTTACAGGTTTCAGTGTTTCCTTTTCTTCTCAAGCTTCTTTCTTTAGTCTTTTTATCTTAAAGGTAAATTTAGCCATGCGTCTGGAGTTTATATTTCCTGTCTGATGGTTTTCCATCCTTTCCTGATTGTCAACTCACTATAATTGTTTCCAATTGTACCTCACTTGCTAATCAGACCTCTGTGCATACACCTCCTGTATGTTGCTTTGCTTCTTGCATGCTTATGCTGCTAACACGACAGTGGCTCTCTGCAAGCACCTTCACAGATAGCATGCTAACGCTAAGCTAGCCAAGAACCCAGAGTGAATGCCGACCCCAGCCCAGCAGCCAGACCCTGAACTTCAACAGGTAACAAACTAATGAGCAGTCAGGTTCCATTTCTACCTGTCTACATGTTTCTGAAGTAAAGCCACCATGGTGATTTCTTTTAACATCTCTTTGTTCTGGTTTTCATCGTTCCTTTGTGTTCTTAGCTTTGTGCTCATAACTAAATACTAAGAGAACAACTGTATGTGTTTCCTCATTGGGATAGGCTTTTGTGCTTGTGTTTATATTGGTTAACAGTAATTATGCGACAATGCATTTTAGGTTATTTTATGAAGAAACATGAAAGTAATGTAATGAGTAGTGTCATGAATTACTTTCTCCTGGGAGTAATTAAGTAAAGTAATGCATTAATTTTAAGAAAGATTGGAAATACCACCAACATGCACAAACATTTGGCCACACACCATGCAATTAATTTGCATGAATGTAATGTCTTTGATATGCAGCTTAGAGATGGCAGTGACTTTCAAAGCAAAACCAATGAGAACTGATAACAGAATCAAAATGGAATGGAAATGAAAAGTGATATTGATAATGGAATCAGAAAAGCTAAATTCTTATTGATTCCCATTCCTACTCAGGACACCTGTCAGTCAGTCCTGTTAAAAGGGAGTTTTTCCTTCCGACTGTTGCCAAAGTGCTTGCTCATAGGGGGTCATATGATTGTTGGGTTTTTCTCTATTTATATTATTGTTGGGTCTACCTTACAATATAAAGTGCCTTGAGGCGACTGTTGCTGTGATTTGGCGCTGTATAAATGTAATTGAGTGTTTTTTACTCCCCAAGGTTGCTGCTTGGTAACAACTTGCTTGGTTTGGCTTTGATATTTTTTTCTCATGTCCTTTCCAAATAAGTTTTTGTGGGTATTTCTAGAAAACAGCAATTATGTTGATTTTTTTCTTTTAACTTGTTTCTTTTTCATGGGAAATTTTCTTTTTGATAATCCATCAGAACATCTTGAAGCGTCCTGCTTTCTAAAACGATCCATATTTAAGAACTGCTATGAAGCGTTTTATATTAGTGTGCAACCTCTATGTTGCAAAATCTTGTAGCAAGTTGTTTTTGCAAGAGAGTGCACAAGTAAAGCTTCCCCCTACACTTGAAAATTTGAGTGAGATGTCCGATAGTGAGTGGGTGCTCACAGCACTGAGGAATACATCCAAAGCAGCACCAGCCTACACGCTCCCGTCTCCATGATAGGAAGTGCTTTGCATCTGCTATCGTCCATGCAGGCAGCGGCACATTTACTGCCAAATCATCTCCAAGCCGAGGGCCACACTTTCATAAAATGCCACCTAAGTGATCTCGGCTGTGTGTTTACTTGTAAAAGTAGACCACGTCCCATATATGTCACTCTGTGTGCCTCCACATAGCATGATCCTACACCCTAACCACGGTGGTTAAAAATAAAACAGGATAACATTGCCAGTGGCAGTTCAGTTTTTCCGTTGCAAAGAAAGCACACAGACGTGATGACACATAGAACCTTGTTCTGCTGGACTTCCAGTAAGACTTTAAATTCTCCATTAAAGTGCAGCTTTCTGATTTTTGCTCTGAAGCTCTTATAAACAAACCAATTAAAAGCTGCTTATAGTATCTGGCAGGTTTTCAGCTGTCAGCAGCTTATGTTTATAGGCTACCATACAAGCTTATTCTTTTCAGTAGCAGCATGATAAATGATGCTGTCCCTCTGTAACAAAAGCAATAAGGTGCGCTTGTTATGACTGGTCAGAGTAGTGAGAACTAAATAAGAACATAATGAGTTCAGTTACTGGTCTCATCATGTTGCAATTATTATCTCATACAAACTGCTTCCGATGAAAGCACTGTGTCATCTCAGAATATTTACACAGGAAAGCTCACAGAGTCTGCAAGTATTACTGTGTAATATAGGAAAGCAACAGACCAACATAGAGTACTGTTTTACTGAGGATGTAATGGATTACTGTAATGGCATTACATTTATCTGTAACACAGTACTAAAAGCCAGTATTGGACTTGGAAGCGCCAAATATAAGAGCAATGTACAAATTTTGAGGAGTGACAGTGGTTTCTGATTTACTGGACAAAGGTTCAAACAGAGTAAAGACTGTTCTACAAAATAAAAGTATCCGCTGCTCCGAATGTAATACTGAAGCTCAACAACCTGTGACCACGTTCTGAGATGCCTACAGCGAGCTAGCAGTGAAAAGCTTCAGGAACTACAGTTGTGAGATGCTCGATCATCAGCCAGCGCTCGACTCTCAGTTAGAAACAAAGGTGCTCATTTATACAGCACAATTGTTTCTGCGAGTGCTCGATGGGCTGTTTTTCACATACTTTGCTAACTGAAGGCATATGTCAAGTATTAATGCAGCTTACTAATTACTATTAATTATATTTGGTGACATTTTTGCTGTTTGTGCTAAGCTGTGACCTCCAGCTGGCACTGGGGTAGTTTGGCTTGAATGAGAATGATCACTTCAGAGTTTGAGGCCCTTCATGTTTCTCTCAAACTGCGTTTTACAGTCTCGCTCCAACTAAGCGAAACATAAGTGATATTTCTTCTTTCGGGGGATCACGAGTGACTGTGCGACCATCCATCACACTGTACAGATGCTGTACTCTCACATAAACTAAGAGAGGAGTGCACTGCTGTAACTACAGACAATTCAATTCTAAGTGAATCATGACTCCAAGCTCTAGGGGCCAAGAGTTATGTAAGAAATCACTCCAGTCTTCATTTCCTCAGAGGGACATAAGTGTGAAGTGTAGCTGATTTGTAGCTGCTGCGTCTCCTGTCAGTTGTATTAACACTGATGCAGTTTCCAGGCAAGTCTGGGGGGAAATAATCAAAGCGCAGTTGTTGCTGAGCCTGTGGCACGGCAGCAGTCCTTCTGATATTAAAAGCTACTTTTTAATTTTGACTCTATCGATATTAATGTGGTTATAACTGTAGATGTGTGATAGAATATATTTTTGCTCCATTCAAGAGTATTTGTAAAGCATCAGAATACAGCATTAGGTGAGATTCATGAGTTTTGGAAAAAGGCTAAAATCCTAAAACTGCTAACGTGCTACATTTAGACTTCTTAGCCAAAGTCCCCTACTGTCCCCTTGCACATGTGCCTCCACCATGGATCTCCTCTGGGGTGTCAAAATGCAACCCTTCAGAGTGATATTTATTTTTGGGGAAGCACAGTTACAGGCCCGAGACTCGTGAGTCACACAAGCATGAAACTGTGCTGAAGGTCTCCTCACCTGACGCTGGGCAGATGTTTGCTTTCTGTGCAAAGGTCCATGATGAATTTGCAGAATGCACAGTATCAAAAAGGGACATCCAGATGTAAAAAGTGAGTCTGAGTCTACTCGACCCGCCGTACAGACACGAAAATGTGTGAACGAGTACTTCGAAGTGGAAATATTCCTGAGGGCAGTTATGTCCAACCAAACGGTGTCACAGAGCATGTTGATGGAAAGGAGCAAACACTTTAAACTTATCTAAGCAAGAAAAGATGGACCTTCATGTTAACGGTCTCAAACTTTCATTAACCCTTAGAGGTCAGAGGTGAACCTTTTATTCTGGAGAATCTGAATACCTTTTTGATGTGTGTTAGTAACTGTAATTGTTCCCTGACTGCCAAGACTTGGGAGAACAATTTAAAAACAGACATAGTCTGAGCGTCTGGGGTTAGCAACAGCTGTGAGCTCTGAATCCAAGTCAGTGAATTGATTTTCAAATCTTGGACATGATAGCTTTGTTGACACCGTTAATACCAACACGTTCTTATCGCAGCTCATCACATACCGACGCTATGTTACCAGTCGTCGATGTGTTGGGATGAGAATGCTCTCTTAACACTATTGCTGCTGCTGAATTCATTTATCTCACCGCCTTATCCTTGATTGCAAAAATCATAATTTGTTAATTATGTTGATCATTAACTTAAAACAAAAGACCTTTGAAAGCTTTGAAACAGAGCAGTATGAGCCCAAACAACATGGTGCTGAGTGAATGTGTGATTTGTCATGCTTTGTTAGAAGGATGCGCTCGCTCATCAGGCACCAACCTGAGCTCTCTGTCAAAGCTGCTCTCAAACCACATTTGCGTTTACAGTATCCAGCCTGGGAGAGACAAAAGCCAGTACCTGTTGAACCTGATCTTATGCCTGCACGTCGCCTCTTCTTGACATCATCACATTTCAACTCCGCTGAAAATACATCTTGCCTCAGGAAACCGAGAGACAGAGCTCGTTAGCAGAAATTCATTTACACTGCCAACAAAGACTCTTCTCACTTATAGAAACTATGTTCAACAGCAACAGCAGTTAAAAATAGCTCCTCTGATTACTGTACAGCACGTTAGGTACACATGTGCAGTTACCGACTGACACCACTGCTTTATTTTTGATTGCCAGAAACACTATGTCTATTCTCACTGCTATACTTCCCCCCTCCCTTTATAATCTGTAAAAAACGAAAACTTTCTTCTTGTACCCAGTTACACCCAACAACCATATCACTGAGCAGGAGAAAGCATCAATCTACCCACAGTGAGGAGTGCGTACTTGTGGCAGCAGGGCTCGCAAAACTTTGAAATCCCTGGTAGCCCTTCAGGCACTCTTTAGATTTTGGCAAACAAATTAAATTTAAGTAGCTTGAATAAAAACGAGCTTATTTTTAATGTACAATATTGTAAAAGAAACAAAACATCAGTCAAAAGATCGTTAAACACAAATTACTGTATAAAAATTACAATCATCAACTCAAATATTTGGTTCTAATTGAACAGAAATTTCTTTGAACCTGTAAGAACTGTGAAGAACATGAATCAGTCTGTGTCGGATCCTGAATCTGACGTCACGGGTACGAGGAACCAACATCCAGGCCGTTTGCTTTGTGATGTTTGCAAAGACTGCTACATTTTGCTGGTGGTACTTCACTCTTTGCAACATAGCACGCTGTTCTAAACAGATTTTTCAGGACTTCTTGTTGTGCTTGGGTTATTTTTAGTATTTTTTTTTATTGGTGTTTGTTCTGGGAAAGATGCTGCAGACTGTGCAATAATGCATTTCTTGTATTTCTCATGGGTTCTTATGGGGTCTTTCCTAAAATTACTGGTCCCAGCAACAAAGGCGTGTGTCGAGTCAGGGGGAAACTCCCAGTTAAATTTGTGAAAGAACGCAAAAGCATTGACATATATTTTCCTTTCCTATGAAAGCCCGACAGGCAGGGCTGAGATAGATTTTGGTAGCCCGACTGGAAGACACAATAACCCCGGGACGTCGGCTAGAGATTTTGCGAGCCCTGGGCAGGATGTCACGTTGCCCTCCATGTTCCGTGTCTTAGTGTCTTTGCTGTCTACACGTGTGTCTCCAATAAAGGTTCAGCTTTAGTCACAGAATATTTTGTTTTTTGCCAAAAAGTAATCATTCCTCATTCCTGGTCTTCAGCACTGCCGTCCTTCATCTGTTTTTTGTGTGCCTCCAGCACATCATCATAGCTGGTCTCAGTCCCTTATTACAAACCTTCCCTCTCAGTCTTGCTGCAAATCACCCCTGATGCTCGTCTCTACGTTTTGCATCTTATTAACTTTTTCCTGTATATGCAGGTAATGAACTATTTGCCCAATCAGCACCAGGCTCTTGTGCTGATGCTAAAATGTCGGTAGGTAATTACAATTTGCTACCTGAGGAGTTTAGTATGCCCCTGGCTGCAAAGCATTGTGGTCTTTAGTATGTGGGTGTGGAATCTGGGCTCTCATTTTTAGCCCATTCCTTTGCCTGTGATCTTTGAATGTGAAGGCAAAGTAGCAGCACCCTTGCACCTCTGCTGTTTTAATGTATGACACTGACAACTGTCTGTTTGTAAAAGAAGCTGAGTCTCAGTCAGCCTGAGCCAAAGCTTTATCAGTGTGGTGCTATCCCCACTGCTGGACATCCAGTGTGACCGCACCCCGTCCCATCCTGCTGATCTCAGCACGCACGCCACACCCACCCTAAGGCATTACAGGAGTTCACAGACCACAGTGCAGGGCAGTGTGGGGGTTACTTGGGGAAGGGATGCTTTGTTGGACGGTGAGTCTGTGCAAACCTCTAATAACCCAAAGAATAAAACCTGATCCGCTGGATTTGGACATTATGAAACAAGAATCCGGCGGCATTTGGTCCCCAGTGACCTGAGCTGCTGTGCTCAGTGTGCGTGTGGACATCCTGCAGTCTGCAGGACAAAAGCAGCTCAAGGACATTTCAAAGACACAGGGCGCAGTAAAGGCCAGGGTTTTAACAGGGCAGTGTAGCTTTCAGCTATACAACAAACTTGTTTAGTTGACACAAATGATGTTTACAATTTCTCATAACTTCAATGTGTTTGTACAATCAGTGAGTTAAATAGCAGAGAATATCATGCAGATCCTCTAACAGCCACTTGAGACTGATCCAGAAAAACGAGCCGGTCCCCACAGACTTCCACGTTCAAATCCCCGACTTACAGCACAAGTAACCACGTTTAGAGCCTGGTATAAAAACTGTATGCACCTTCCTTAATTCCTTTGTAAACCTTTAACGTTGGGGGCGTGGCCATCTGTAGAGCTAATTCAAGTAATTAAATTAGACCTGTCTCCGTGTTTGCTGCTGGTGCCTTTTGGAGTACCAATGACATCTGTGTGATGAATTCACAGCCAGCCCATCTATAGTTGGGGGCACCTGACTGAATTTTAAGATTTTTAAGACTTTTTAAAAATCCAATATTCAAATATATCAGCAAATGATTATTTCTTTCTTTCAGACACAGAAAATAAACTAACATTTGTTATTTGTAGTTATTTAATGATTTGTTTACTTGTCCAGCTGTGCTGAGATCAGCTAGATTTTGTGTTTGTGGCATCGGTGACAAATTGTGCAACATCAACACTCACACCATGAGTGAAAGGTTTCCCTCCTGTCTCCTCTTTACTTTTTAATTTTGAGCCATTGTTTGTCATTAATGTGTATACCGATAGACCAATAAATAGGTCAGCCAATAACATCGGCCCACTGGTGGTCTGAGCAGCTTGCTGATATTAGCTGATAAAACACTGGCAACTGTCAAAGCACTAACAATTAGGCTTCAACATGATAACTACCAATCCAAAGGGTGATGTCACAGTAGCTCTGTCCAGTTTGTCTGCAGGGTTTAAGAAAGTCAGGAAAAGTGTTCTAGGAAATGTCAATATTTTGTTACATTTTCTAGGAGAAATATCAAAATAAAAGGAAGAATTTTCAAATCAGAAGTGAAAATGATTATTTAGTTTAGCCCAAAGATATTCAGGTTAGTGTGACATTAAACAAACAGATTGTACATTTGAAGGGCTGGAAACCAATCTGTGGCTGTCTGTTGAATATGAATCCACTATGGAATATGTTACCTTGAGTTTCTGGATGATTAATAATTAAATTATTACCACTGGCTCTGCTACGACGAACAGTAAAGAAACCTAAAGGGGTTAAATACAGGGGATATATTTGTGCGATAAATGATTTCAATTATTAATAAACTGCAGGAGTGGATATCCATGGATCAGCTGTATCACCAAAGAAACATGTTTATCTTTGCCGAGCATTTCCATTATGTAAGTAAAACAGCTTAACGGCTGGAATTAATCTTCTTCTCCTTCCCTGTTTCTGGATTAAAACAGCTGTCCGTGCGTCTGCATGTACCTTTCTAATTTTAGACCATTTTTGTCTAGCTTGTTGCATCATTTTGGCGTGGTGTTATTTGGAGAGTGAAGTCTAATCCACAGATTTCACATGAGCTAACAAAGCTGCTGCAGCCTGGCCACAGGAGAGACTCACAGCCAGCCTCAGCTGCTGCCTTCAGGTCAGAAGATGAGCTGGGCCTTTTTTTTTCTCCTCACCTTAAAAATCAGGTCATCCAAATTTACTCGAGTGAATTGAAAGCAGTCACTTCACTAACAAATGAGCATAAACTGGATGTTAATATGTAAACACGAGTAAGACAGGCTGCTAGCAGGCTTGAGGCTGGAAACACATCTGCCTTTGTGGCCCTTGAAAACATATACATAGTTACTGGGATGTCCTATGATTAGCCCTAATGGCTACATTTGTATCTTCTACCCTTATTACTGACAGTGTACTCTGAATCAAAACAAATGGCACTGTCCTCTGATAAGAAAATGAAGTGATGCCATGCTGAATGCTGCTGAAGACACCGAGGTCATGGCCTAGGTGCTGGTTTGGTGAATTTTAGTTCAGCAAAATGAGCAGGAGTTTAAATCTGGACTTTTAAGTCTTTATTCTTAAATTTGATATTTTCTGAAGGAATTCTGAAGTTCTCCAATAAAATCTATGAAAACATGAAAATTCCTTTAAAACTATGAATAACCCAGATGGGAAACTGCATTTGTAAGCAGATGTTTTAGGATTTTCACACACGCACACAAATCTAAAGTCGTTTGGTCACCTTCAGCTGAGGTGTAATCCAGGATGCATGACCTCTATCCTTCCGATAAAAAGCCACCGTATGCGTATGATAGTGTTTCAGCTTGTAGAAACGCTGTGCAGCAGCCATATGCTATGCAGTATTAGTATTTACTCACATGATATGCTGCAGTCCACGGCCTCACGTGTAGTTACTGTCAGTGCAGACGAGTCTCGTCCAGCGGCTCCGACCGTCTGCGGATCTCAAACAAGCAGCCGTGTCTAAAAACACCACCGCTCTCCAAAAGCATCCTCTCCGTCTACAGCATCGCGGACGACGGATAACTACGAAGCCTCTCGGGCGCGAACGAGAAGCGGATAAGTCAGCAGAATGTGAGTGAGAGAGAGAGCCTGACGCGAGAACAAGCGATGAAGAATCCTACCGTCTTTCAGCGGGTGGATGGAGCAGAGGGAGGGGCGCTGGTGCTGCTGCTGCGGATGAGGACGGAGGCAGCATCGGCCTGCTCCACTTAAACACCTACACCGAGCTAACCGCCGCGCTGCTGCGTTCAGGAGCCCGTCGTACACAAGCGATTCAAGGGACCCAGCAGGGATTCATAATGTAAACGTCATTATAATGCTGGCCTGGATGGATTAGGAGAAATAATAGCAACTGTGATACCTGTGCATCCCCACTGTGGGGTTCTTCCCACACCTTCATAATAAATTTTGCTCTGGCTTCTTCACTGGCACCGAGCGCTCAGGTTATCGTGCCTTACAAACGTGTCACCAACACGACTCATCATCCAAGTCTAATTTGTAAAACAATGCAACATGTTTGTGTTGCAGTAGTTGTTTAGTGTTGAGCATCTACAGAGACCCCTTCCTGTTAAAAGCAAGTTTTTCCTTCCCACCGTTGCCAAGCGCTTGCTCATAGGGCGTGTCTGGCTGTTTTTACCTTACTCTATAAAATCCCTCAGGCGACTGTTAATGTGACAAAAATAAATCTGAATTGAACTGAATGGAAAATGTTACTTTGGCTGCTACATGTCACTAAGCTTCGACTCGACAGAACAACAACAATAATATTAAGATTAGCAGCAATAATGAGTCATTATATGTCACCACTCAATTTTAGCTTGAGACAGCTTCTCTTTTTACAACATTGAATTTCACTGCTTTACATTCCCAACTGCCAAGTTTGGTGAGGTGGTCGATCTATATATGGCGTTTAGTAGAATAGATATAGTCCTCAATAAACATTATCATCTAATGCAAAACAAGTGGATAGTCTGTTCTGGGAAGGGGATCTTTCAAACAGCTGTGACTCAAACAGCAGCTGCTGGGTGGGACAGAGACAAACTAAAATAGACTCTGAGCTGTGCCAGCTTGAGCCACTGTAAACCATGAATCACAACACTTTACTAAGACTGATGCTATTCAGCGGTGTGCTTCGTTGACCCTTAGAACAGTCTAGACATTTCACTAATGATTTGTTTCGAAAAAAAACAAAACAAAAACACGTCTGCAGCTTTTTTTTTTTTTTTTAGATCAAACATAAAATGATTTTCTTTGATTAAAAAAAAAACTGATGAGGAAAAACTAGATGACACTTGAACAGGATGACACTGTTGTTCATCGTCTTTGGACTGCTATGACTAAAGAAGTACTCGACCCCGCTGGTGCTATAATAAGTATTTGAAGCACTTTGTAAGATGTAGTGCAACTCAAACGTAAATAAAGCCACATGAACAAAGTAGTTTAGAGTTTCCACAAAAACAGAAGAACTTTCTGTGGAACTTGTGCAGGAACCCATTGATAATACCCAGAATACATGTCTGCTTGGAAGTTGTGTAGAGCCACAGTAGGCGGCCCACTGTGGGCCCTAGTGCTGATGTGAAATGTAGGAGACATCTGGGCCTGCACTGTGGTTGGCTGTGGGCTGCCTACACAAAGCAGTGAAATCTCACAGTGTAAGCAGGCAGTAGGCTTGCAGCATACCCACAGCGTGCCCACACTCAGCCGCCCTACTCTACAGGGCCCAGATGTGGCCTCCATTTCACGCCAGTACTGGAGTCCAGATATGCACCATGGTACATTACCACCACCAACTGATATGGAATATGGAAAAAATACTACTTTCAAATGCTCCCTTATTCACAAGGGTTCCCACATTAGCAGCAGCGCAGATTTGATTTGGCAGATTTCTGAACCGGGGTTCTTTTAACTTCCATGTTACTGAGATTTTGAATCAATCATTTTCTTCAAGCGTCATCTTCCTGACAATGTAATAAATCTGTAGTTTCATCATGTCCACAATAGTCACATTTCCTAATAATTTGCCAGTGAATGTGCCCCCGTGGACCCACAGTGGGTAGGTGTGGGTGAACTGTGGGACTGTGGGGTAACTATGAGTTTTTATGGGCAAGCCTATTATATGTTGGCCACAGAAGGCCCTCTAAGGGCTGAACTGCCATGGCACCTACATGGCCTAACCTATATGAGCCTCAAATATGGGTAACTCATTCATACAATCAATCAAGTGTTTTTGCCTAACAGACGACCTGCTTTTCCTCCCGCGCCAAACCAAAGCAAAGAACTGAACAAAGGAAGATTTGCGGTGGGGGCGTGTCTTAGCTTGACCTTTTTTGCTTGCACAAACTTTGCTCATGCTCCGTTAGTAGCAGATCAGTTCATGGTTGATGAGCTCATAATAGTTTTACAGGTTACACTGAAAAAGCTGCATCCATTCTCTAAGCTAAATGTGTTTAATGCTATAGCTGAAATTTTGATTGACATAGCAACAGTAACTAAGGAGTGGGCTTAATGAATTCATTTGTGACATTTTCAGTATATAATGGTGCCCCGTGCATGTATACAGCCACGTATTATTTCATAAAGTTTAAAATGTTGATTGCTACATCTTCAAAAGAGCAACGCCTTCATATGTTTATGTAGGTCGGGCATGCTGGTCTCTGCTTACTCTGAGTGCTCTTCCAAGAGGGTGTTGCCTAAGCTCGCATTTGTTTTTCTAATGTCAGCGCAAAAAGCCTGTTAAAGCAACTCAAGTGCATCACAGCCACAGCACTGATGCAGCATCCTCTCAGATGACCGGCAGGCTCCTTTAAATGTCAGACAGCTGTTAGCCGCACGGCTCGGATGCCCGGCCTGCCGCGCCCTTCTCTCCAGACGAGCCGCCTTCCTCTGCCCTGAAATGTCTTAGCTATTCCAGCT
>NW_005187582.1:485018-486772 GCF_000239375.1 Pundamilia nyererei
GGGGTCTATGTGTTTCTGAGATAGTTGAGTATTGCTTTTAACTCTATTCTGGGTGAAATAGTTTATTTAATATTCTGAGTGAGAACACAGTTACTAAACCTGAGCTTTCTAACATGTGTGCATGAGCGTGTGGAAGTGTCACAGCCCAGCACAAGACGAAACAGGTCAAATTCACTTCATTTTCAATTAATTTCCTTTAAAGTAAACCTGTTACGCTGTTCATGATTTCTCTGTCAGATATATGCTGCTGTAGTGGTGCACGCCCACAGGAAAGACAGCCAAGTTTCAGATAGCGACATCGGCACATATACAAGTGAAGGTAATAAGGAGAGGTACAAGGTGAGGATTATTTTGAATTGTGAAACATGCAAAGCTACTCTAGTGGGATCTAAGATTAAAAATAAAACTGTCATGAACTGGCTGCGTGGAGGCAGACGAGGACCCAAACGCAAAACTCACGGAGACAAAAAGCTGAACTCAAAATCACTGCTTTATTGCAGGCTTCACAAAGAAACAGAACTAAACTGGGAATGCTAACTGAGGACCAAGTGAACTCAGAAAGGCCCACATGTTCGGGGAGGGGACATTGACGACGCAACACCGAACTGAGGGAGACATGCGCATAAATACACAGAGGGTTAACGAGGGAAGTGGGAGCACACGGGGAACACAGGTGACACAGATAATCATAACGAGACACGGCAGGAGTAACACAACATTGACGGGAGACTGTCAAAGTAAAACAGGAAGTACACAGAGGTGCAGACAGGAGGAGAGAGAGAGACAGGAGAGCACAGGAAACATGGAATAAAACACAAGGAGGGGAGATGAGGGCTCACAGGCACAGAGGGGCACACAAGGGGTAAAAGTCACAAGGGGGAAATCAAATAAGGAACAACTTAACAGAGCAACCCAGGAACCGTGGCCTAAATAAAGAACAAAATACAAAAACTCATGAAAACTAAGAATGCTGGGCCAACATGGCCCAGGATCATGACATAAACAAGGACAAGGCTTTCTTTAAATGTGCTGTGCTGAGCTTTTACATAATAAATTATTTTTAGAGCGTCCCGGAGAACAGAGAAGCATGCTGATAGTATTAAATACCAAACAGAACCATGCTTTGTTTCATGTTTTTTCTTCCTTGATTCCGATTAATCATCCAAAATTTTACTACCTGTAATGTTGTTCTAGCATATCAATAGAAAAACAATTCAATAAAATGTAAATAAACAACCTACGTGTGTGGTTAACAACTGAAAATTGCAGTTTTAATCAAATCTGCTGTGAAACGTTGGGTCACCATCCAGTTACAGTATACACTGTTGCAGTCCAAGCACACCCATGTGCTGGTCTCCTGAGCAGAATAACGCAGATCGCCCCCAACCCCAAAACCATTCAAGAGAAGCTTGAGGAACACACCACAGAACCCAGTATTTCTACCTGAACCTGACACTCAAATTTATTTTCCTTTGAGTTTGAATGTCGCAGATCCATTGCATACGTTGTTTAATTGTCTTCATGATGTCAGAACCTGGCTATCTCAAAACTGTCTTACTTTGAATGACAGTAAAACTGAAGTTATTGTCTTTGACAGCCATATCCCTCTAAACCAACTAATCGATACCCTTGGCCCCCTTGCTAGCTACCTCTCCCACATTGTAAGAGTCCTTGGGGTACTCTTGGATAGCGCCTTCAAATTAGAGAAACGAGTATCTACTGTGGTTAAATCCAGCTTCTATCAGCTATGTCAG
>NW_005187582.1:487354-495463 GCF_000239375.1 Pundamilia nyererei
AAAAATTAGGACCACAGTAATATTATTCCAATACTAAAAAGATGAAGGCTCGACAGATTTATTATTGCCTGTGCTGACTGTGCTCCTGTCTGACAGCAGAATTACACAAAAACTAGGACGCTGAAATCCATGAAACCTGGAGGAGAGGTGGAACACGAGGAAAGGAGGAAGCCATTAAACTTTGGTTCTGTTCCAGATATCTTTGGTTAAAATGATGAGCCAGGGCACTGGCCATGGTCCAGAACTGCACTCTCTAAGTGCCCTTCTCTGTATCCCTGCTGCATATAAAAGAAAAGATTTTCCACAAAACAAGCAACATTAAAAGCTTCTGAAAGTCTGACTGCACACAGCGGGGCGGCTGGACCGGATTCCAGTACACTACATGGAGTGTTTGTACCTTATTAACTTGTAGCCCAGAGTATATTCACCCTCCAACCCGACAACATCACCAGATCAATAGACTCTCTTCTTTCATCGTGCAGCTCACATCAGCCGTCATTTAGTTAAAGACAAAGCTTCATAGTCGGCTAATTTCTAATATTCCTAAAACATAAAGCTGTTTGCAAAAGCTTTTAAGGAAAAACAGCTTAACTGACATCCTCCAAGCTTGTGTGTCAGTATGTGGGTGTGTGCTGTCGACAGGGACCAGGAGACCCTCTGTGCTGCTTCAGAGAAGCAGAGGAACAGATCAATGACGACGGCTGAATTATTAATCTGCTTGCATTCAACCCTGTCTATCGTGCAGAGAGATTTTTAGGTTGTGTCATAAAAATGTTAAACTCACAGTGATGCAGTTTAAACATCACAGAATCAGCTTCCTGCTCATTGGTGGAGTCTACACGCATTGCTTTTCAAAGCACGTCCGTCTGTGATTTGTTGTGTATTCGGGCCTCCTCAGACAGAAACAGATGAGTGTTTGTGCAGAGAGAAGCCCTGCTGTTGGTCCTGCACCGTTATCACAATCAAACGTTTTAAAGATTATAGAAGAGAAAAAAAGCTGGTTAATAAAACAGCATTACTGTGTGTGTGTGTGTGTGTGTGTGTGTGTGTGTGTGTGTGTGTGCAGCAGCATCACTCATCTGTGCCTGTCAGCTTCACAGTCTGTAAACACCCACTCAGACCCCGAGTGTGGGTTTGTGTACAGCAGGGTGGCACGTTTGACATGGACGCTGAGTTCATTCACAGGCCAGTGCAAAGAGTCTCACGCTTTATAAATTCCCACATGAACACGTTTTAGCTTCCAGGGAGTTTTTCTGAGTCGTGTTAAGCTTTTATTAAGTGAGAAATCTCCTTCATGCAGGTCTGCATTACCAGCTGAGAAGGCCTGTAACTGCACCATATTATCAGCACTGTTAGTGAGTTAGAGATAAAACTGCCTGCTCGCTTCTTCCACATGCTTTCTGCGCAGGAACAAGAGTCTGGCACATACCGGTGGGTGTGTGGACATTCATTGTTTTGCTGGGAGCCTTTTGATATTGTCCCACTTTTATAAAGAAACCAATCAGAGAGCAGATTCGAGTCACCCGTTTGCCAAAAGTTGAAAAGAATACATACAGCTTGTCAACATGGCAACAAAATGTATCATAAAAGTAGCGAATTTTCGAATTACCTTTGCAATTTCTCCTCTTCATTCATTAACATATTCATCTGTACATTAATCTGCACCAAAACAAACAAAGGTTTAACCACCGGAACAAAAGGAAAGCCAACAACTATCTATATTTCTCATATTTAAAGGCAAACACGAAATAAAACTAAAAACTGCACAGTTTACAACAAGTCCCCAGGTGTTCTTCTACAACGAGCTGCGGCACAGGCTTCCAGTCGTCTGTTGAGACCTCATTTTCCAGATCTACATTTCATGGATTTGGATTAGATTGTGAACTCTCTGATGAACAGCACATAAACATGATGGCATTACTCATCATTATTCTAGCAGGAGTTTGTGGAGGTCTAGTGAGTCTATGTGTATCCCGGTTTTTATCAGTTTGGATCATAAAAATCTTAAATGGTTTCAGGGCCATTGGAAGCAGACTCTCTCTCTCTGGGATACAGATGGTTTCTCCATCATGAGCAAATAAGTATTTGGACTGCTGAATTTAATTTCAACCACTTACAAAGTAATAAGCAGTCTGTTATTTCAATATTAGGTTTGTTACTGGTCTCAAAGCAGCTGGGAGCACAGTCACCAAGAAACACATTATGTCATCATAGTTTGAAATCCTGCAGTGTCCACAGAGCACCGCTGCTCAGGAATGACCATGTGACCAAGTTTGCCAATGACCACCTGAGCGAGTCCAATGAGGCTTGGGAGATGCGGTTAGATGCCACTCGAGTTTTAAATCCAAGAACACCATCCCTACGCTTTGAAGATGTTGTTCTACCAAGGTTACAGAGCAACTGCCTTTCATTTTAGGAAGGAAGGTTAGAAAAACCTGTGATGAGAACCTCGCTTCACGCATTGAAAATGCGTTGTGGGTGGGTCTTCCAGTGGGACAATAACCCAAATCATACGGCCAAGGCAACAAAGAAGCAGCCCAGCCACTGTTTGGACTCTAATCCCACACAGCAGCTCAAAAGACAGCTTAAGCTTTGTGCATCCAAGTGATTACTTAGAACCCTTAAGGGTTTAAACAAAATCTGCAAACAGGACAATCCCTGTGTGTTTGATGTTTGAGATGTGTCACAGATGTGGCCGCTAACTCGTACCCCACCAAGTATTAAATCAGGTGATTCAAGGTGATCGAATACTTGTTTCTGTCATCTGCCTGCTTTCCTGAGTGTTGGAGTGCTTGTCTGTTCTTTACATCACTTCCACTTTCCCATGCTGTCAGACTCAGCCATCTCTGAACCAATCAGCCTCCACTCTGCGAGCTTTAAATCTCAGTGCACGGTGGTCATTCTACCTTTCAAACCATCAGTCATGTATCGCACTTCATCCCCATCTCCGCCTCACCCTGGTCACTCAGCGCTCCATCCAACACCAGTCTTTAGACTCAGGGGCAGTGCTTTCAACACATCTATTGGCAACCAAAAATATCAAAAATAATAACAAGTGGATTTGGTTTGTGGTGGTCTTTGCCCAAATACGGTACAGGTGAGCCCAAATACGGTACAGGTGAGCCCAAATACGGTACAGGTGACCCTTAGGTGAAAGAAAGAAAAATGGAAAAAAATAAGTTTCTGTTTATGTCTCAGTGTTTAGCGGAGTTACTGTAACACAGGCTTTATTAACTAAGACGTTAAAAATGTTTGCATTGTATTTGGGATAAACTGATGGAATTCAGCTGACTGAAAGAGTAATTAATCTAATTCATTATTACTTAATAGAATAGAATAGAATAGAATAGAATAGAATAGAATAGAATAATCCTTTAATTGTCCCACAAGGGGAAATTTGGTTGTAATTTGTAACTTCTTGTCTTTGGTTGTAATTTGATTATTTGTGAAAGCTGCACTGGTGTGATCATCTTTGCCATAAATGTGAATTACTGCCCAGTGATGTTTGGATCATGGATTTATGGAACGTACTGGCATAAGTATGGATTCATGGTTGTAAAACCTCTGATACACAGTGTGTGTGTTGATGTTTGTGTGTATAGACCCAGAGATTACGTTCACTAAATGTTACTGCATTTCCCCTGAGAGTCACCGCCATCAGTCAGAAGCACAGCTTCACCCAGTCTTTATTAATTGCACCATGTGGGCGACAGCTGCATTCATGGACACCATTACTGGCACCTTCCTTCATCATCTTCCTCCTCTCTTGAGATGAAATGCGATCGTTCACGTTGCCAGACTGTCCGTGTGCCTCACGGGTCAATCAGTAATCACCACTGAGCAGGGCAGACGCTGGGGAATGAGACACTAATGCATACACACTGATGGATGTTCTGATTACCTGCGTCATATCCATTACATCATGATGGAAGAGCCTCCGCAGTGTGTCAATACTGCAGAGACAACTGGGAATCTGCATCTTTGTTGAGCTTCAGAATAAAAGAAGGTGTCGATTTTTAGGTAATGCTCTTTTGTAAAGACTAGTGTTAATTAACTCTGTCAGTATGTTTAAATTCAATTTGATGTTATTTTGACACTATTAGATGATATAATGGTTTAAGTAACAGCCATTTCATACATTAGATAGTTTGTAGTAGTTCTCACTGTTAATAGTTTACAGAGGGATGTTACACTGGAATAACAGCTGTTACATTTACACAGTGTTAGAGCAACGGCTGCAACCTACAGCCTTTAAAATCACAATTAAATGATGTCTGTAAACACATCGGTCCAGGTGTTATCACACTGAGACAATAATGGCTGTCAGTCCTGTCGCTGCTTATATTACTGCTCTCTGCTAAGACTACAGATCACACTACTGATGTAAATTCCCTCATTTTAAAACACCATGGTGCCTCTTCAAACTCTGATCTCTTATATTTCTTAATCTAAAGAGTAAATGCATGAACTGCACACCTAGCCACCAAACGTTTGGTAAAGTACGAGTACTGTAACGTTTTGTAGAGCTCTGATGAAGCATCACACCACATCTGGCATATATAGTTCCATTTTATAGAATACATTGTTAAAATTATAAGCTATATATTCCAGTCATCCATTTATCGGACATCACTGATAAATCAGTGGTGAAATTCTCCTCGGCCTCCTTGTTTTGCTCAGCGTACAGTCTTGGGGTGCTGGATGTGGGGTGAGACCCTCCATGCATGGTCAGGAGCTTCCATGTTGATGTCAGTGGCTTCGATCTCCTCATTTGTTCCAGCCGATTATCCCAGTGGGGAATCTGATCACCAGTGTAGGTGTATTCTTCCCATTCAGCTGACTCCTCAGGACTTGCCTGACCCTCTGCAGGTACTTGGTGGTTGCAGCTTTCCCAGCGGCCTCTTCATGGTTTTCCAATGAATGTTGTCTGCAACGTTGCCTTCCGGTAGTTCGATCCCCTCAGTTCTAAATACCTCCCCTCTCTTTGTTACCATCCGACTACACTTCTCCAGTCCGAACGACATTCCAATGTCATTGCTGTATAGCCTGGTAGTGTGGATCAGTGAATCGATGTCTCGTTCACTCTTGGCATACAGCTTGATGTCATCCATGTACAGGAGGTGGCTGACAACTGCTCCATTCCATAGTCGGTGTCCGTAGCCAGTCTTGTCAATTATCTCACTGAGGGGGTTCAGGCCTATGCAGAACAGCAGTGGGGACAGAGCATCTCCTTGGTAGATCCCGCACTTGATAGTGACTTGTACTATGGGCTTGGAGTTGGCCTCCAGTGTTGTACGCCACATCCCCATTGAGTTCCTGATGAAGGCTCTCGGGGTCCTGTTAATCTTATATAGTTCTAGACATTCCAAGATCCAGGTGTGGGGCATTGAGTCATAGGCCTTCTTGTAATCAATCCAGGCAGAGCACAGGTTGGTCAGCCGAGTCTTGCAGTCTCAGCTGACTGCTCGGTCTGCCAGTAACTGGTGTTTTGCGCCTCTGGTATTCTTGCCCATCCCTTTCTGTGCCCCATTCATGTACTGACCCATGTACCTGTTCATCTTAGCCGCTATGATGCCTGACAGGAGCTTCCATGTGGAACTGAGGTAGGTTATTGGCCGGTAGTTGGAGGGGACCGGTCCCTTCTTGGGGCTGTCAGTTCTGTCATTGCTTATATTACTGCTCTCTGCTCTCTCAGTCCCTTCACTCTGGGTGTCTCTTATCCACTAGCATTTGCAGTTTATTGTTACTGCCAGACGCTTGTGTTCTTCAGCCAGTAGGTGTGAGCCATGTCAGGGCCTGGTGCTGTCCAACTCTTCATACTGGAGACCCTTTCGTGGATCCTTTCTGTCTGCCACTCTGATGGTTACAGAAACATCTGTGCCTGGAAGTGCCGAGGTCAACATGGGAGACGTCCCCGAGGGTGGTGGAGAATGAGCAAGCTAAGATCCTGTGGGACTTCCAGATACAGACGGACAAAATGGTGATGGCTAACCAACCGGACATAGTGGTGGTACACAAGCAGAAGAAGACGGCCGCAGTGATCGATGTAGCGGTTCCCAATGACAGCAACATCAGGAAGAAGGAACACCAATATTAGAAAAAATGCTGGTTTCAAAGATTTTTCAGGCAAATGTCAACACAGTGGCAAAGATGTCGGAGAATCATAGGCCTCATCTTGTATGAAGTTTCTGGTGATCCATCAAAAAACTGATTGATGAGACATTTAGGCTGTAAGAGTGAATGTGAGCATGGTTGTCTGCCTCTCTGTGTTAGCTATGCAAAAGACTGAGAACCTGTCCAGGTCCTCTCGGCCTGTGACAGCTGGTACAGGCTTCCCCCCTGAACTGGATAAGTGCTTAAGAAAATGGATGGATGGACAAAGCTGCAGACAACAGGTTAATGATGCCATAAAGCCATGCTGCTGTATGACTAAATATGAATCCAAGAAATAATAGACATGAACATCTGAAAATATCTCTCAAAACATTCATATAAACCAATCAGAGCAGTCCAGCCTCTTTCTCTTATAGATTTTCCTTTGTGTTTTCAGTGTGTGAGCCTTTCAGCCATGATGACTGTGCACTCCTCCTCCACCAGCTGCACATTAGTATTCAAGGCACAGATGAGGAGGAGCTGGAGTATGACGGGTTGGAAAACCAATCCTGCAAACACCTTGTGGGTGGTGTGAGCGATTTTCCTGAAAGGTAAATACAAATCAGAGACACAATCAGGGAATTTGGGGAAAAGCCACTGGAGGACAGCTCGGAAAGACAGACCTTCGATTTCTAGCCTCGACCTTTAGAAAACACACACTTTTTCTTGTTTTTTCTTTTTCTTGGGTCTGATCGATTTCCCAATGTGACCTTTGCATACCAGCAAGCAGCCCAGTTCATCCTCAAGCAGCTGAACTGTGAGCTGAGCTTTCCCAGAGGTTTGGCAAGATGAAGAAACAAAAACATAAAACAACACATTTCCTCTCAGAGCTCGAAGCGAAAAGGAACAACACGCATCTGTTTAATGGCCACTATAACCAGACAGTATCTCACAGTGCAACACAGTTTCAGTACCTTCTCCCTCCTCTCGATGCAAAGCTTGATTAGTGCCTGGGCTGACTTATTTTGAAGTAAACCGCTGATGTCAGTGTACCCAGTGTAGCTGAAGAAATCAAAAAAGCACCTTGCCTTAAATGTCAAATTTGAAAACATAAAAAATAAATAAAAAACATACATTAGTGCACAGCTATAAATACTCATTAGAACGTAACGTGTGTATCAACAAATCAATTCCCAATCCATCAAAATAACCTCAATAAGAGAAGCTATATATTATAATTTAAGACAATCCCAACCTGAGGGGTTATTTCATGTCCCTGGCTTGTGAATTTGAATCTGGGTGCTAAGATATGCAGGTAAGCGTACAGGCTGCTTCTAATAATGCCCACACGTGAGAGTGTTTCTCTGGATATCGGTCAATGCCAAATCCATTCCAGGGCAAATTTGTAAAGGTTTCCAGTCGGCTCGACAGCCTTTGTATTATAACTGAAATTATATAAAAATCTATTTGGATTTACTGATAAATATCAAAACTACATAATACCAAGGACTGTGTCTTAATATGTTAGGCTGTTTGAAGGCTGTGCTACTGCTGTCAGCGGTTCAGTGAATGCTGCTATACAGGCTAAATGTCTCTCTAGCGCACATAAAGGTCTTTTTACTCATTTTGTTTTCCTCACATTGGCCCAATAACAAAAAACTCTGGATTTAAAAATTTCTCTGTGTTCTTGAGAAAACACAAGACAACCGACATCTCTTAAACTGAAGCATGTTCCCGTAATTTCCTGCTTCCACTGAGACACTGAGCATCAGGCACAGAGGGTAAGCCTACCCTTAGGTTGAATTAACCACAGAACACACAAGCAGAAGTGGAATTATCAGAACACCACCTGTGATACAATAATTGAAAGTGGAAGCGAGTGGATTCTGTAATGTGCTTTAATGCAGTTTTCTGAAGGACTGAATGCATGGATAAGCTCTTAGACCATATTCAGTTACCTTATGGGCAACATCTGACAGACACATATTATTTTACAGGCTGTAGACAAATTCAGCA
>NW_005187582.1:495518-501285 GCF_000239375.1 Pundamilia nyererei
TGTGTGTGTGTGTGTGTGTGTGTGTGTGTGTGTGTGTGTGTGTGTGTGTGTGTGTGTGTGTGTTTGTACGTAGGGACATAAAAGATGCGTCTAGTAGTGCGTCTTTACTTCTTTGTTACACTTCCTCTTTATCAGCTGTTTAGCTCTCTGTGTTATGCTAGTGTGCCCTCTGACTGCGTGTGAGTGCTGATGTTGTCCTTATTGTTCACTTTGCCTGTGTAAAAGGATATGAATAGTTTCCTCCTACGGTCATATTTGAAGAGGTAGCACATACTTTGTACTTTATACCAGGTAACAAGTAAAATACACATATTGCTTTTGGCTAGATGCTAATATTAGCATGCTAACATGGTCATGATTCTGATGCTAATGTTTAGCAGGTCTACAGTTTACGCTTTTCTCCATTTTTATGTGTTGGCTTTGCAGCTGATGGGGTGGGGATGTGATTTGTTCTGCTACATTTTGACAGCTCTACAGAAAATACTCTGGAAATGAACCAGAATCTGCTTCTCACTGTGGCACAAGAGGATAATCAAAAGATCATCAAAGTCAGAACCTTGAATGTCTTAAATTTTAGGTCAGGCTGACAACTAAACTGAGCTGAGCTCTTTTATCTGCTTGAGGTTAACTGACATGTTGGTTGTTGATGCATGACAAGTGACGGCATCATCAAACACGTTCAGATTCCTCCTATGGGAGGCATGAGTGAAAGTGACATGGCAGTCTAGTTCTAATTGTTGACTTTTGAGGCTAAAGTAACAGAAATAAAGCTCAAACATGTGTAGAAAATATGGCACTTTAGTAGATACAGATTTAATAATTTAATATAGCTGAAATAAGACTGCTCCCAGGAGTGGCAAGGTTATCGCTCCTTGCCAGCAGCAGAAAAATTCTCCTCCTCAGGCTGGATGGCAGATGAAGCTCCGCTGCAGCTCTTGCTGCGATCTTTCTAGACTTCAGTAAAATATGTCCGTACAAGAAAATACATAAAAACAAGCAATGAGACAAAGCAGTGTGTCGACTAACAGAGAGGAGAACAGGTTTAGAAGAAGGAAATCAAAGAAAGGTTGTAAATCTGAAAAAGTATCTCAGCCACACTCTTCCTTCCTGTTGGTGTGTGTTCCAACCTTCCAACACAGAAAAATCCTGGTTGGGAATTTATGCATCTTGCGTGACTTATAACAGTGACACAGTGAAATAATGTGAAGTCATGCAGACCTGGGTTAGTAGAGAAAAGCATTAAGTAACCTGCAGCCTGCTGGGAGGCACAGCATTTGGAAGACATGTCCATTTACCAGTGAAATGTGTCATAGAGCTCGGACCATATGACTAAAATTCAGCCAAATTTGTGTATGCGTGCTGTAGTAGTAAATGTACATATTTCCACTCTTCACATAAGACTACCATCCAATACACTGTGTGGGAGGATCCATGTTTAAAATCCACGCTGAACACTGAGTTCCATTTATTTAGCCAACACACCTTCTCCTCCAAACAGCTCATCTGACCCTGCTAGGCTTGAGTGAAAGCTGAGTGTGGGTAGGATACATTTCTTTGTGAATGCAAAGCAGCGAATCAGAAAGCAGATACTTTCCTAGCAAGAGTCACATTCATCACCTATGGCACGTCCTGATCTTCGATCACCCCAGCAGGGGGTAAAACCTCTCGGATTCAGCCTTTATTGATTCCAAGTGTGACATGCAGTCTGCACGTGAGACCATCATCAATAAGAGCTATGTTGTCATCAGCTCCTAGGATATATCCCAATGGATCAGTAAAGAAATCAAAGAGATGAGAGCATGCTCTTAGCATTGCATCACAAACTTATGTTTTTATGTAGAGTTTATAATGTAGCCATAAAAGATGCAGAGCTGGAAAGACTTCAAGGTTCCACAGATTTCATTTCACGAACACGTCATCTATACATCTTAATCTGTCAACTTGAATGCAATGCAGTTTACCCTTGTGCAATATGGGTTTATTCATGGGCCAAAAGAGCAGATGATATCATGGTTGACGACATTGTTATTTAGAAAAAAATGATTTTGGTGTCTGAAGAGTCCTGTTCTCACTTTTGTCTGATAACACACGAACAGCCAGGTTCTTCTCTGCTAATTCGACACAGAGATCATTCAAAAGAACCAAAGTCTGTGAGTCATTCATCATAAGCACCCAGCAAAAACGGGCTTTAATGGTTTTGTATCACTGAGACAGGTCTCAGGGTTCCAGTCAACAGAAGCGTGCAAACTGATAACCTGATGAACTCTCTTAGAGCTCAGCTGGAGACAAAACTCATTTTTACAATGTTTTGGTTTTAAATATGTTGGCTGATATCCTTTATGTATAGAAATATAGTTGCACATACTTTAGAGATATAGTAAAGGGGAAAATGATGGACTGCTTGTTTACTGTAAACAGACTGGTTCTTATTATAGTGTTTTTCTACACGAACGCTCAGTTTTCACCCATGACTCACACACTCATGTTGGTCCCTTATATCTAACATTCACACTCCATTGAGCACATCGGAGAAACCCGAGGTTCAGCATCTTGCCCGAGGACACTTGAGCAGCCAGGGATTGAACCACCAACCTTCCAAATAGCAGATGACCTGCTCTAGTTGACATCCCAGTATTTCTTTGCATGACAGGCACAGGCGAGTGAAGCTCTTATTGCGATTACACTGTTCAGAAAGTCCATGCAAAGTTCACCTGAAGCCCGGCACATCCCAAACAGCAGCAAGTATAGACTCGGTACGTGCTGGTGAAAGCATGCCACACTCTGTCTGTGTCACACTTTCACCTTTAAAATCCAAAAAATCCCTCTTGCTGTCAACTTTATTGAAGATAACAATGAACACACTGACCTTTGACCTGCGAGGAAAACTGTGCAGTGTGCCTGGCTTCAAACAGCTGCAGCTCTTTATCCAGGTCAAAAACAGCCAGCTCAACGCTCCAGGAGCGTAAACCTGTTTTTGGAACACACAGCAGCAATAATGCTCAGAATCAAGAGTTCAGTATGCCCTCACAACAATTTACTACATTTCTCTGACAGTGAGAAAAGTTTTGCTTGTTTGTTTGTTTTTCTAAATTTATGGGAGACCAAAACTGCCATAAACAAACAATTAAAAACAAACAAACAAAGCTATTCATTGTTCTTATGAGGAGAAGAAGAAGTAGCAGTATTAATGAAAGAATAAGTAAAATTAATTACTGCACACATTTCCCTCTAATATTGTATTTGGTACATTTTATTTATTGCTGCATTAACATTTGAAAACTACAACATTAACATGCTGCTTATGTGCACTCTTCAATAATAAAATAGCTGGATTAATAAAAAAGTGAAAGGTGCCATTCTGTGCATTTGTTACAAAGAATATTTTAGCAATAACTGGATTTGTAGTTATGGAAGTTTTACCTAAGTTTGCACTGCAGTGCTTTTAGATTGAGGGGAATTATTAAAAATTAATGCACTCTTATGCAGCTAATTACAATTTGAAGCTCTTTCCGGGACTGCGTCTGGATTTTTAACCAATAAATATCGGACTTCTTGTTTTTATGAGTTCATTAAAGAAACTAAGTGGGAACAGATACTATGTAAACACCAAGCCGTTTCATCGCCCCGCTCCGCTGTCACCGACCACTTGAGTTTGCCTTACCCTGTGTGATCTGTCTCCTGGCAGCTTCGAGATGATGGCTGCAGGAAATCTCTCCAATCACGATCAATATGCGATAGTTTCTATGCTGGAACGCAGCTCCAGGGTGATGCTGTCCGCGGTGCTGAACAGACTCGTCTGGTTCTGTTTGCTCCACAGAGGCAGCGGCTGAGATAGAGATTTCCATGGTAACAGTGCCACTAATGGACGCTGAGCCCTTTTCCATCTCCATGACAACTGCATCCAGAGCGAGCACCATGACAGTGCAGGATGGGGTGGGAGGAGTGACGGGCGTGGCTCAGAAGAAGCTAAACACTTGATTGGATCCCAGGTGATGTTGCTATTTGATGTTGCAGCATGCCATTGGACAGAAAGAAGAGAGGGATATGAGAATTGATGTTGATCATATTTCCTATATGAGGCAGCTGAAGCTTAAAAAAAGATTTTACAGTATCAAAGTGTCAGTTGCTTTTCCACAGAGTTCTTGAAAAGAGAGATTTATCATCTTCAAATGTGTGAAAATATTCATAAAACTGTTGATGTTTGATTAAACAAAATAATTGTTTTCAAACCAAAGATTTTGGTGTGTATTGAGTCCAATCAATGGCACTTACAATAGCCCTCATAGTGTTTTTGTATTAACTTTTTAGACAAAGGTGTCTGGGACTAAAAAGTTTGTGGCAAACAAAGCGTCTATTTATATCTGTGTGACTGTGAGCACCAGGCAGTGTGCCTCTGATTACTGAACTGACGTGTCTTTGTTCAGATTGTGAATAGAACAATGCTTCATCTGTGCACAGAGTAACACTGACAACAAAGGCTCACAGTCACCACAGAAAACTGTTATTTTAGGCTTCATTTGAATGATGAAGCAGTACTAAAGTTGCAAGTTGTCCTTATACATGACAACAAATCTGCAGAAAAGTATTAGCATTGCTGAGGCGTGCATTTGCTCCTATTCTACAACTTGTTAACAAATCATTGAAGAGATGCAATAAATTGCAGTAAAGTGAGATTTTCATCAATACCCAAAGGTTGATTCTGTTCATCAGGACCTTTTCAGTGGGAGAAACGTTTCGTCATCATCCAGGTGACTTCGTCAGTGTCAGCTGACTGCATTTTCCAATCTTATAAATAGGAAATTTGCACATGACTGAAACCAGCACCACTGAGGGAACAGTGGGCTGGAAGAACATCAGTTTCTTCATCATTAATATGCAAATTGTCATGGCCATTGATCAGTGCTTGGTGATCAATGGCCATGAGTCCCATCCACAGAGAGTTGGGGAATGGCTGCAATCGTCAGATGGTGACAGATGCACCCTTAGGCCCCCTCCTCCATTCAAAGATGGTCTTTCCCTTTTCACGTAAAGTAAGTGATGAAATGTTTCTCCCAGTGACAACGTCCAGATGAACAGAATCAACTTTTTGGGATTTCCTGATTGAGCATGCATCAAGACATTTTTGTCTATAGTGTGGGTCTTTACAATTCCTCTATAATATCATATATATGAACTCCACTGTTGTCAGTTCAACTTTTATGTTTACAAAAAAATGATTATATTGTCCACTAAGAGTAAACTCTTGGCAACTGTGGGGAGGAAAAACTTTCTTAAAACAGGAAGAGACTTCTGGCAGAACCAGGCTGGTGAATACGTTTTTGAGGTCTGCTGGAAAACCCTCAAATATGGCTGAATTAAAACAATTCTGCGAAGAAGAGCAGTCCAAAGTTCCTCCATAGCAATGTGAAAACTGCCAAGTTGTTGCCACAACCAGGTATTAAATTTAGGAGGCAGTTGCTTTTTAACATACAGGCCCCTGTGGGTTTAGATGCCTGTTTCCCTGGATAAATGAAACCATCATTTAAAAACTGCTTTTTGTATTGAAAAATTTATTTGATGATTTGAAACACATAAGGGTGACAAATATACAAAAAACTAAGAAATCAGAAAAGGAGGTTTTTGTTTGTCTTTCTTGTAAGCTTACTTTCACACTTCATGTCAGGTTAACTGACGTGATTACACGTGGGCGTACCTGATAGATGGATGGATAACAGAATTATTAAATGTCAATAACATATTTTTTTATGTAAAATTATGAAGTTTAGGT